>NC_135655.1:20170031-20324535 GCF_964188315.1 Podarcis muralis | reverse complement strand
GATTCAGAATGGACTGCTGAAAGTGCTTCTTCACTCACAACAGATAACCAGTTTGCCATCACAGGATGTGGTGAGAGCCACTGGATTAGAGAGGATTAGATAAAGCCATTGGCAGCTGGAGGTGGGGTGGGGGTAGGCTGTTTATCAGCAGTAAATACCCACAACCAGTACAGGAAACTCCAGAATGAATTCCACCTCCTGAAGGGCCATAGATGGGGAGGGCTATTGCCTTCATGCCTTGCAGGTGGACATCAGGGAAGCCTTTGGTCTTATCCAGGAGAACTCTTCTTATATCCCTCGGGTTTTGATGCTTTGCAAGACATAGCACTGATATGCAAAATCTGAGTAAACAGCTGGAGAAAGGTTTCTCCTTTCAGCTGCAGTCATTCCAACGATGTGGTAGGACAGGGATTCCAGGCAACCCTGGGCCAAAATTCAAAGTCCTCTGTGAGCAATCTGCTCAGATCTCTGACAAAAGCGAGAGAAAGAGGTGGAGGAAGAGAGAGGCCACCTCCATGTCATACATTTAAAGCACTCTTGTTGATGTTTAGTCGCTTCAAGAACACTGTCCAACCATCTTGTCCTCTGTTGTCCCTCCTCCTTGTGCTCCATGGACAAAAACAACATGCAAAGCACTGTTATACCATAACTTCCCCCAAAGAATCCTGGGAACTGAATTTTTAAAGGTGGTTTGAAGAGACCCCTGGTACCCTCACACAACTACCACTACCAGAGTGGGTTAACAATCAATCTCTTTTCTCAGGGAACTCTGGGAATGGTAGCTCTGCGGTGTGAATTGGGGTGTCCTAGCAACTTTCAGAGTCTTTTAACAAACTAATTCCCATAATTCTTTGGAGGAAACCATGACTGTTTAAAGTGGCTTTCGTTGTTTGGTGCTGAAATGGCCAGATAAGAGTGCGAGGGGAGAGAAGAGGATGGCCTCACCCCCATTTGGCTCTTCTCCCAACTACTGGAATGTGCTCCCCCCAATATTCCACCTGAGGGACTTTAACACTCACCAGAAAAAAATGGCCTGACTTTGAGTTACCACGCTGAACTTTTTACAAGACAAATTTTGCATATGGAACGTGCACATTTTATTTTCATGGGAATCCAGGTATATCTGCCAAGAATTGCTCTCTACCTTAAATCCACAGCATGAGAATTGGATGCTATGGAGAAATGTACAGGTTCAAGTTGGAGTGATGATTCCTGGCCTACAAACCTTCTAAATGTGAGCTGACAGTCTATAGATTTTATGTAGGCTAAAATGAGAGGTAGGCGTGTGATTAAGCTTCGAAGAAGCAATGGCCTCCATGCCTAACTCTGCAAGGATCCACTCAACCCTCTGTGCTAATTTGCTTGTGCAGAGTACTCCCAATTCACCATTCCTGACACCCTAACATTTCTCTAACTTTGCAAAGTCCAGCAGAGCTCTGTGTGTGCAGCAAGACTTGAGCCATGACAAATTCTTCATTGGTTCACATGCTGAAGCATGTCTGCTCAACACACTGACAGCTTGTGGGTGCAAGCTGCTTGCCATAACTCTTTGGCTGCTATGCATCTGTTAAGCCGTTGGCCTTGTTAGAGGGACTCTGCCTTCTGCTTGTCTTCTCTGTTGTTTAGAATCTTGTTCATAGCTTTCCCTTTTCACAATGTGCCGAGATGAGTCTTTACTTCAATACATCCTGCTGTCACCACCATCATCTTCTAGGCTTCAAAATTCTGGCATAAAACTCTTCTCCTTTATGTACAAAGGACCATTTGGAGCAAGCTTGTATTCTCCTGCTCTGGACCTGAACCAATGGATTCACTTTACAAGAAAGGAGATTGCAACTAAACATCAGGAAGAAGTTTCTGGGGGTGAGAGCTGTGGAACAGACTCCCTCAAAAGGTGGTGAACTCTCCATCCTTGAATGTTTCCAAGCAGAGGTTGGATGGCCACCTGTTATGGAGGCTTTAGTTGAGATTCCTGCATTGTCCTCTAAAAAATATTTAGCATACATCAGAAAACTTTAATGTGCAAAGAGCAACAACGGGTGATTATGCCATCTTTGGTTTCTCATTTTTCCTAGAGAAGTAGAAGCTAAGGGCAGGCTTCGTTTTAGCTTTCCGTTATGGGAGGAGGATGCATATGGAAATACCAGAAGTACGGTACTTGGTGGGGCAGGACACTGAAATGAAATTAAAACTGGCCTTAGTGCGGGCATGAAGACTCTCACGTCCCTTCCCTGCGCCACTAATCCCAGAATCTACACTGCAGCTCTGCAAGCCCAGACAATGGGAGCGCTTTGAACGCAGGCCTTTTGCCTTCCCCTGTGTATTTTCCCCACCTCTTCTTTTTTATCTTTTCCCTGCAGTGTGCCTTATGCTTCATAACTAATAAATCTTCTTTTGCACCTATTTCCCCAGAGTGCAAATGTGTTGAAAACTTCCCTTTTCCCCCACTGCCTCCAGAGAGTAAGGTAAACAATAGCCTCCGCTCTCCCCCAGGCTACTTGTCATCTTGAGCAAGGCGAGGCTTACCCTCCAAGGAGGTGCTTTCGCTGCCTGGCTGTGCGGCGCCGCTTTTCTCAAGGTGATTTAAAACGAGCCCGCCTGCACCTGCTCGGGAGGTTATTAGCCCGCTCGGGCTGTATCCATTCATCATCCGCCTGTCTGCAGGTGTAGAGTCACTGGCTGACTTTACCAGGGACGGTCCAAACAAACTTGTCTGTTGATATTTCCCTGATCAGGATGCGGCACAGTGGTAACTGGGTGTGTACTGTGTAAATGGATTGATGAAGCTCCTGGACCATAACCCGGTGTCATGGTCTGGAACAGGATTCCCTTTCTCCAGAAGATGAGATGGGGGCTCCTGAGTCAGAGGGGGTATCACAGAATCATAGAGGAGGAGGAGGAGGAGGAGGAGGAGGAGGAGGAGGAGGAGGAGAAGAAGAAGAAGAAGAAGAAGAAGAAGAAGAAGAAGAAGAAGAAGAAGAAGAAGAAGAAGAAGAAGAAGAAGAAGAAGAAGAAGAAGGGTAGTTTGGATTTGATATCCCACTTTACCCTAAGGACTCCTACCCTAAGGAGTCTCAAGGGACGTGGGTGGTGCTGTGGGTTAAACCACAGAGCCTAGGACTTGCCGGTCAAAAGGTCGGTGGTTCAAATCCCCGTGACTGGGTGAGCTCCCGTTGCTCGGTCCCTGCTCCTGCCAACCTAGCAGTTCCAAAGCACGTCAAAGTGCAAGTAGATAAATAGGTACTGCTCCGGCAGGAAGGTAAATGGCATTTCCGTACACTGCTCTGGTTCACCAGAAGCGGCTTAGTCATGCTGGCCACATGATCCGGAAGCTGTGTGCGGACAAACGCTGGCTCCCTCGGCCTATAGAGCGAGATGAGCGCCGCAACCCCAGAGTCGTTCGTGACTGGACCTAATGGTCAGGGGTCCCTTTACCTTTTTAAGGAGTCTCAAAGCGGCTAACATTCTCCTTTCCCTTCCTCCCCCACAACAAACACTCTGTGAGGTGAGTGAGGCTGAGACTAGCCCAAAGGTCACGCAGCAGCTGCATGTGGAGGAGCGGAGACGCGAACCCGGTTCACCAGATTACGAGACTACCGCTCTTAACCACTACACCACCCTGAGGACCATCTCGGCCTACTCCCTGCGATGTAACAATCTCAGCTAAAGCATCCATGACAGGCAGGGGCAGAGGAAAGGGGTGCGGTAGGGGCATGTTGCCCCAGGTGTCACCACTGGGGGGGGGTGACAAAATGCCAGGCGGAACTCACTGCAGGGCCTGCAGCACACTCAAACCACACGTCTCTCCTGGGAGTGGCATGGTGGCTTGGGAATGCACAGGCTCCGCGCTGCCCCAAACGGTCCACCTGCCACCTCCCCCTCAGTTGTAGGGCAGCTGAGAGGGGAGGCAGGCAGGCAGGCTCCAGAGGCCCCACAGAGCATCCCGCCCCGGCTGGCCCCGCCTCGTGGGTGACTGGCTCCACCCCTGGATGTGCGCCACCCCAGGTGCCCGATCGGCTTGCTCCGCCACTGATGACAGATGGCCATCCAACCTCTGCTTAGAAACCTCCAAGGAAGGAGAGCCCACAACCTCCCAAGGGAGACTCTTCCACTGTCGAACAGCTCTTACTGTCAAAAAGTTCTTCCTGATGTTGAGTTGCAATCTCCTTTCTTGTAACTTGAAGCCATAGGTTTGTGTCCTAACCTCCAGAGCAGGAGGTAACAAGCTTGCTCCATCTTCCACGTGACAGCCCTGCATATTGTATTGTACAGTGGTACCTCTAGTTACGAACTTAATTCGTTCCGGAGGTCCGTTCTTAACGCGAAACTGTTCTTAGGTAGAGGCGTGCTTTCACTGATGGGGCCTCTTGCTGCCACTGCGCCACCGGCACCCGATTTCCGTTCTCATCCTGGGGCAAAGTTCTCAACTCGAGGTAACTCTTCCAGGTTAGAGGAGTTTGTAAGCTAAAGCATTTGTAACCTGAGGCGTTTGTAACTCGAGGTACCACTGTACTACAGTTTCAAACACTTATTTCTCTTTCTTTTTGGTTTTGTGATCACTTTTCCTCACTCTTTTTAAATTTTATCCCTTTGCTGAAAAATTTCAATCAAACGTGAATATTAGAAGGCTGCTTGTTGCTTCAGCAACACCAGAGCTCTTCTCTCTTATAGCAGCGCCTGGCCTGCTGCTTCTACTTAAGGCTGTGCTGAAGCAAGATCAGAGCTTGGCAGCAGTACCTGAGCCAGCAGCAGCGTGTAGGAGAGAGAAATTCAACAAGTGTAGCTTCTCTCAGTCTCATCCCTGTATAAGAAACTGCACTTGCAGTCGATCACCTTCCTGCTTATCCCCAGAGAGCTCATGGCTTTAGTAATCTGTTTTCACCCTCCATTTCATGGAATGGGAATGCACTTTATACTTCCATGCACCATATGCATACCCTCCAACATTTCTCCTATGAAAATAGGGACATCCTATTCTATTATTATTATTATTATTCCCCGCCCATCTCACAGGGTTGCCCCAGCTACTCTGGGCGGCTTCCAACTGATAGAAAAATATAAAACATGTGGTTGGTTGGTTTTTTGTAAAAAAATAAATTATTGATACTTATTCAGAGATATTAAAAAATACATACCCATTACAAAGTATCTTTTTATAAGATACTGATATGAAACAGCTACTTAGTATTAAAAAAAGAATAAAGGCAAAAAACAAAAAAGACAAGAGAAGGGAAAACCTTAAAAGAGAGAAGATGAGAGAAGTTGCAACAAGTGTTTTTTTTTTAAGGGAATTAATTTGATTCAGCATTGGTCATTTGTTCTGTAATGTATTCTTTTACAACTTTATGATGTTTGAATGATGCTACTAATATAGATAGAAAGAAGTAGATTCAGCAGTTTAGACATGTTCTTATAATTAAAGGAACATTCCTGTGAGCTTGTGATGACATTTCCTTTTAAAACTTGATCAGAAAAACTCAGCCTCAGTTACAGCAGCTGGGATTTGGGTACAAAATGCCTTTCCCTTTTCTTCCTTCCTTTTTCTCCATGTGATTGGAGAAATGGTGCCCTGAGTGTTCTTCGGAATGTGATTTGAGCAACTGCTCCAAAGTTTAGAAGCAATTTGGCGACTTGACCCATGCGGCTCACTTCAAACGCCTGTCCTCTGATAGGTTTGTGTGGGAAGATCCTTCCTAATACAGAAGCGATTAGCAAGCTGTGATGTGGCGAACTGTAATTTAAGGCCTCCCTTCCAAAGATAATTAATCCAGTTAGTGAAGAAAGCCCCAGAGCTCATCTCAAAAGAGGCCATTATCAAACAATTGTTATCTACTGAGAACCATTTCTTTCCTCTTCCCTTCCAAATGCCCTGCTGAGGCAGAGTAGAATATTTGCAGAGTGTCTGAGAGTTTCCCTCTGCCTGAGGGATGGACTGCAATTACGGCACAGTAAATATTTCATTAGAAGAAAGCAAAGCAATAGAGGCACCAATGGGAGGCAACCTTCTCTTTATTTAAAACTTTTATTAGAATACAAGGAGGAAATCTAACAGAGGGATTATTCTTCATGCCCAACATGCCAATCAGACAGAGAGACTGCAATACACTGGGGTGACATCTGGTCTGCAGATGCCTCTGCCCAGTATACCTGAAGGAGCATCTCCACCCCCATTGTTCAGCCCGGATGCTGAGGTCCAGCTCTGAGGGCCTTCTGGTGGTTCCCTCATTGTGAGAAGCAAAGCTACAGGGAACCAGGCAGAGGGCCTTCTTGGAAGAAGAAGAAGAAGAAGAAGAAGAAGAAGAAGAAGAAGAAGAAGAAGAAGAAGAAGAGTTTGGATTTGATATCCCACCTTTCACTCCCCTTCAGGAGTCTCAAAGCGGCTAACATTCTCCTTTCCCTTCCTCCCCCACAACAAACACTCTGTGAGGTGAGTGGGGCTGAGAGACTTCAAAGAAGTGTGACTGGCACAAGGTCACCCAGCAGCTGCATGTGGAGGAGCAGAGACGCGAACCCGGTTCCCCAGATTACTACCACTCTTAACCACTCTTAACCACTACACCACACTGGCTCTCACTGGTAGTGGCACCTGCCCTGTGGAACGCCCTCCCATCAGATGTCAATGAAACAAACATCTATCTGACTTTTAGAAGACATCTGAAGGCAGCCCTGTTTAGGGAAGTTTTAATTGTTTGGTGTTTTATTGTGTTTTTAATATTCTGTTGGGAGCCGTCCAGAGTGGCTGGGGAAACCCAGCCAGATGGGCAGGGTATAAGTAAATAAATTGTTGCTGTTGTTATTGTTATTATTATTACCCACTGAATCCTAAATGTTTAAGGCATCTTAAAACAACCCACATTTTATCATTGTCCAAAGGAAGGCCAGCTCCATGATGCTTAAGAATGAACGCTCACTTGGGCTCTAGCTATGGTCTTAACATGTACCAGAACTCAGGCCCATCCAATAGAGCTGGTTGTTAGAAGAGTCACGATAGGCAAAAGAAAATATTTTAGTACACAGCACATGGTTGAACTACGCAATTCACTCCTACAGGATGCAGTGGTGGCTACCAACTAGGCCGACTTGGTCTAGACAGGAATCATGAGCCTGGATTCCTAGAAGTCCTGACTAGGGGAATCTCGGCCTCAAGAACTCCTGATCCACTGGACTGAGTTTTCTTAACAGCACTGCTGGACTAATGGAGCAAACAAATATCAGCTGCAGGGGTGGAGAACACTTCCTGACCATAATCTCCCCATATCTGAGGGGACGGCTTTGACAGATTAGCGTGGTTGTGCTTTGAAGGCCCGGTTGTTGGGACTTCAAAGCAATTGGAAGTTATGTCAGGTGCTGCTGCTCTTCGAAGGCTCAGTTGTTGGGGCTTCATAGCAATTTCCCCAAATACAATGCATTTTATGCTATTTCCATGTATATATGCCTTGTTATATCCACTTTGTCCAAGCATATGCATTTTTCTACACATTACTGGGCTGAAGAACTTCATTGGAAAATTTAGTGTTGATTTAGAAAGATGACAGTGTTTCAGTTCCCATATTGCTTTGGATGGTACAGATTTGGTAGGTCCACCTTGTAATGTGAACTGATTCTAATTTCTCCCCCATCTTTACTTGCTACAGCTAGTAAGAACATTTCTGGTGGTACCGTCCCATCCACTGAGTTTTCCATGGCTGCATGAAGGCACCACCATACCTGGCAGGGGTTGAAGGCCAGCGGATGGACACCTCCACTATCTCCTAAACCCTATCTATCAGTAAAGATCAGGAGGTTAGGATTTCTCCCAAAGTCCCCTCAAGCAAACAAACAAAATAGTGCAAATTCATTGCAGATGCTTTCACTTGTTATCTGCTTTTAATTGTTCTTAAACTGCCTATTTTGTTTTAAATATATGGCGTTGATAGCTGCCTTGAGGTTTCAGCATTAAGGTGGGTTCTACAATTTCTACAATGTGTATTTGTGTGTGTGTGTGTGTGTGTGTGTGTGTAGTATATATCACTTGATTGTAAAAGCAAATAAACAAACCACGAAGTGTTTTAGGAAAATATGAAGCCTTAAAATTGTCAATAAAAAACTGTTAAAAACAGGTAATTAAAAATATTCAACAGATGGTTAAAATCAACAGTAGCTAAAAAGAAATTAAATGCATGTTGCATAAAGGCAACTTTCTTGGGGGGAAATGGAAACTTGCCAAAAATCCAATACGGCATCGACTGGAAATGATTCTAACTAGTATTTCTATGCATTCACACAAAATTCAACTATAATCCAATTACTGGAGGTTATTCAAAGGTTATTTTTAAAGTGCTCCACAGAGATGGGAATACAGCATTTCATTCATTGACAACAGTGGCTGAAGTGGGGAGAGGAGCTCCTACTGGAGGCATCAAAATAGGTTTGAACTCCTGCACTATGGGGAAATCTTCCAGCAATCAAAGGGTGACCTTCACAGAAACAGGATTCCGCTGTGCTCCCACGTCCTGAAGAAAGAGGAGTGCTTGCATAATTAAAATAAAAATAAAAATGAAGAAGGTGCTTTTTATGTGACTGACATGTTGACATTCGTTAATTATCTTAATCTTTGCTCAGAGATCTCCAGCTGTAGGATGTGATTAAAGCTACTGTTTAAAAGATGCTGTTTATTTGCTTTCCATCCTTTAAGTTGTTTGCAAAATATTTTACAGTAATTAGGCATTTAACTACTGAGTATCTCAAGTGAGGATTAGGTAACGTGATTCCCAAGAAGTGCACAGAAACAGAACGGAGAGGCACTGAGCCCCTTAGCAAAACTCACTCATTGATCGAGAGTCTCTCCTTGGCCTCAAAAAGCAAGTCTGTAATCTATATGCTATTATCCAGCTCAGCCCACTATGCCAATACCATTCGGAGACATTTACTGAGCTCTGGAACACTTGACTCCTGTGATATTTGAAAGCTCAAAATTCAGAGCTGTAACAATGACAGGCTTCAGAAAAACCAATGGACACATCACGTCCCTTCCACATTCCCTGCCCCAATCTGCTGAAACCTACTAAATTCAATTTATTGAAACTTTTTAAAATGAGTGCAGACCTATAGTGTCTCTGCTCTTCTGGCTTTTACAGATTATGGTTTTAAGGCTGCAAACATACAGTATATCCTCTTCCCAGGGAGTAAACAATCGATGGATTTAGCGGCACTTATTTCTCAATAAAGAACTACAATACCCAGACTGGTTTAACAATCAATCCTTATTCGCAGGAAATTCTGAGATTGTAGCTGTCTAGGGGAAATAGGGGGGTCCTGTCACAACTCTCAGCACCCTTAACAAACGACAGCTCCCATAATCCTTTGAGGAAAGCCATGATTGTTTAAAGTGGTACCACAGAACTTGAAATGCATGTCAATGTGGCCTCTGTCTTTTCCTTCTTCTCTTAAAAACAAAGAAATAAGGAAGCAAAATAGAAAAGAACGTGGTGGTTACAGTCAAGTAAGGACATAGCTGAGAGCTAAGTGAGAGCTGGACCATGAAGAAGGCTGATCGCCAAAGAATTGATGCTTTTGAATTATGGTGACTCTTGAGAGTCCCATGGACTGCAAGATGATCAGACCTATCCATTCTGAGGGAAATCAGCCCTGAGTGCTCACTGGAAGGACAGGTCGTGAAGCTGAGGCTCCAATACTTTGGCCACCTCATGAGAAGAGAAGACGCCCTGGAAAAGACCCTGATGTTGGGAAAGATGGAGGGCACAAGGAGAAGGGGACGACAGAGGATGAGATGGTTGGACAGTGTACTCGAAGCTACCAGCATGAGTTTGACCAAACTGCAGGAGGCAGTGGAAGACAGGAGTGCCCGGTGAGCTCTGGTCCATGGGGTCACGAAGAGTCGGACACGACTAAACGACTAAACAACAACAACAAGAACATAGCTCAGGTCAAGGGGCAGCCCAACAGAGTGTCCCAATTCTTGCTAGCCAAAGCTCACACCTTGTGATTGGTGCGTTTCCTAGCTGCGGTGGCTTTCCCTTGGCAGATCACATAGAATTGTAGAGATGAGGAGGGAGACCAAGGGTCAGCTAGTCCAACCCCCAGCAATGCAGGAATATGAGCTACAGCATCCATGACAGATGGCCATCCAGCCTCTGCTTAAAAACCTCAAGGAAGGAGAGTCCACAACCTCCCGAGGGAGACCGTTCCACTGTCGAATAGCTCTTACCATCAGAAACTTTTCCCGAATGTTTAGTCGGAATCTCCTTTCTTGTAACCTGAAGCCATTGGTTTAAGTCCCACCCTCCAGAGCAGGAGGAAACGAGCTTCTTCCCGATGGCAGTTGCATCGCCATAGGTTCCTTACAAAACAGAGAAGAGGGAAACTAGGCCAGGTCTGAAGAGAGAGAATGAGTCTACCACAGAAGTATATGTAGTGCATCATTCAGCTCAGGTCTTCTGGGCGCCGCTGAGAAAGTTTGGAGGGAGCGTTCTGAGGAAAACAGAGCGTTATCTTGCCAGGCTGTCTTTTTGCATATACACATACAAAACAGCAGAGGGAAATTTCTCCATCCTGACACTTTACAAATGGTGTTTCCCTCCTGGAGACCATACAACTGACTCACCGGGGATATAGCTTCTCCGTGCTTGTTAACAGCATCAGGAATAAAACAGGGCGACCTATTTGCTTCAAACGCACCCGGCACCCTGTTGTACTGGGGAATTAATCTTCACCATCCTTGGCCATTTCTTTGTGACACAGCCACTCAGCTGGCCCAGTAGCAGTGCATCTTCTTCACTGGTTGCACTCAGTCCTTGGGGCAAATGTTTTAGTGCTGAATTTCCGAAAGGCCTTTCCAAACAACCAGTTTATCAAACAAGAAATGAGTTGCTGCTGCACAGGGTCTAGGCCAGGCATAGGCAAACTTGGCCCTCCAGATGTTTTGGGACTACAATTCCCATCATCCCTGACCACTGGTCCTGTTAGCTAGGGATGATGGGAGCTGTAGTCCCAAAACATCTGGAGGGCCGAGTTTGCCTATGCCTGGTCTAGGCAGTGCTGTTCAAAGAGGTAGAGACAGGCAATCACATTGCTACTCATGGCATAACTGAATTGCCAGCTCTATTAGAGATCTTTGAAAATGCTATTTGCCTGTCTCAAGCTTCTCCACAGTCAAATGTCTCACTCACGCCAGGCATCTCCCACTGCCCATTGGCCACCTGCTTGCACAGAGATCAGACCAAGTGAAAATTAACTAAGATGCAATGGGGGTTGTTTGTTTGCTTATTTTTACTTTGAGGGTGCCCTGCTTTCACAAAGTGGCTTATGAGACTCTAAAGCACGTGGCAGTACAATGGCAAAGCTGCCAGACCAAATAGATTGTTGTTGTTGTTGTTTAGTCGTTTAGTCGTGTCTGACTCTTCATGACCCCATGGACCAGAGCACGCCAGGCACTCCTGTCTTCCATTGCCTCCCGCAGTTTGGTCAAACTCATGCTGGTAGCTTCGAGAACACTGCCCAACCATCTCGTCCTCTGTCATCCCCTTCTCCTTGTACCCTCAATCTTTCCCAACATCAGGGTCTTTTCCAGGGAGTCTTCTCTTCTCATGAGCTGGCCAAAGTATTGGAGCCTCAGCTTCAAGATCTGTCCTTCCAGTGAACACTCAGGGCTGATTTCCTTAAGAATGGAGAGGTTTGATCTTCTTGCAGTCCATGGGACTCTCAAGAGTCTCCTCCAGCATCAATTCTTCGGCGATCAGCCTTCTTTATGGTCCAGCTCTCACTTTCATACATCACTACTGGGAAAACCATAGCTTTAACTATATGAACCTTTGTTGGCAAGGTGATGTATCTGCTTTTTAAGATGCTGAAATAGATAGGTAAAGGTAAAGGGCCCCTGGACTGTTAAATTCAGTCAAAAGTGATTATGGGATTGCGGCACTCATCTCGCTTTTCAGGGCAAGAGAGCCACCGTTTGTCCACAGACAGCTTTCCAGGTCATGTGGCCAGGATGACTAAACAGAACACCGTGATGGAAAGCAGAGCACACAGAAATGCCATTTACCTTCCCACCGCAGCGGTACCTATTTGCACTGGTTGGCTCGAGCTGGGACAGAGCAATGGGAGCTCACCCCATCGCGGGGATTCGAACCGCCAATCTTCTGATCAGCAAGCCCAAGAGG
Organism: Podarcis muralis; assembly: GCF_964188315.1. Lineage (NCBI taxonomy): Eukaryota > Metazoa > Chordata > Lepidosauria > Squamata > Lacertidae > Podarcis > Podarcis muralis. The sequence continues at coordinate 20,312,374 of NC_135655.1, read as the reverse complement.
CTCAATGGTTTAGACCATGGTGCCATTCCCACATAGATAACACTGGCCTGGATGGACCCTTCATGTGAAAACAGGCTCTGACAGATTGAGTGGATGAGATCAAAAGTGGGTCCAGCTGTAAGAAGGCAGTTTCTGCACATGCTGTAGAGGGAAGTTAGGGGCAGATGGGGCCTGTCAACCTGGGAAGGTAGCCCATCTGGGAGAAGGAAAACTCTGACCATAAACCTCTGCTGCCCTGCAGGATATCTTCAAGAGAAGAAAAGACTAAGCAGTAAGCCCTACACAAATCCAGGGTGGAATCCATAAGGTTGGCGCCTTGTATGCCTCCTTCTGGCAACTCCTGCAGCTAAGCTGGTGCCAAAAGCATTGCTCTGCTTTCTTTTGGACCACATCAGTGAGGCCAAGAGGAGGGTCTCATCATCTGGGCAGTGCAGGACCTCCATACACATTGCCCAGGCTTGCGCCCTAGAGTGGTCACTTCAGAGCTAACTGTTGCTAACTTCACCCCAAGAGGAGTACTCCATTGTCTCTCGAGACAGACGGATGCTGTTATGCACTGAGTTGAATAGGATACAAAATGCAGCAGTCTGATTGGTCCTAGAACAATAGGATTCAGAATGCAGCAGTCTGATTGGTCCTAGAACAATAGGATTCAGAATGCAGCAGTCTGATTGGTCCTAAAACAATAGGATTCAGAATGCAGCAGTCTGATTGGTCCTAGAACAATGCAGCAGTATGATTGGTCCGCAGGAGCTACCCAATCCAGCTCCAGGTGGAAGTGAATCCACAACCTGATTGGCTTACAGGAGAATCCCGGAATTAGCCAATCACGTGCAGCCCATTGTGTAAATAATGTATATAAAGCAGATATTTCGGGGGAACTTTCATTCCTCCTCACCACTATGAGCTGAATAAAGAGCATGAAATCCACTCTCGACTCCGAGTATATTTCAGATGTCAACAACTAGCTGGACCAGTGGGTCTGACTCAGGATAAGGCAAGCTTCCTATGTTCCTCTGTTCATTTTGTATATGGTACTAAAAGACCATCCTAACAGTACATTTAGCACACCTTTAGATATCAAAGCAAAAAAATGATAATCAATCTTCAGTTCAAAATTTTTTTGCAGTTCTGTTTTTCAGTCCCTGACCATTCACCTTCTATCAAATCCCATATTTGCAAAACAGTTTGGGGACATGTATTTGTTTTACTTCTGTTTCTGCCTTAACCTCCTGTTTCTGTTTCAGATGGAACAGGCAGCACTGCTCCTTTTCCTCCCCCAAACTTCTGTTTCCAGATTTTCTGTCACTGTTGGACAGATTGTCACCCGATATTTGGGTATGCAACCTCAAGGGTTCTCTTCAAGAGCTCTCAATTCTTCCAGCCGCCACATATCCAGGTCTTTCCGTCCTTTCATCTACAGCATCTCCAGCACCTGGGCTTTCAACTAAAGCCTTCATCTGTGTCCTCATCATCTCCACTCCCCCCTCTATTGCAACCGCCTGATGTCATGTCACCCCTCCTGTCAATTCCAAAAATGCCTCTGCTACAGTCATCATCTCCTGTCACTAGGAGCTTAAATCCCCTCTCATTAGATCGCTTCACTGTCAGTATCAGCTTCAAAACCTTGCTCCACATCTCTCCATCCCTTATTATAGAATCAGACAATATGAGCTTATAAAGATAATACATTTTCAAGTGACCTAAACCCATATCCACCTTGCCACAATCATGCTGGACTTGTAAACTGTAGTACTATACTAATCATTTTCTTAAAATGATGGACATTTTATGGTGTAGTATCGCTCTTGTTTTCTGGACTGTATGCTGCTATAGGATGGTTTATCTATTGTTTCGATTGTTTTAGATGCTGTGTTGTTTTATTTATGCTGCTTTGATTGGGGGGGAGCTTAGTGCTTATTCCTTTGATGAAAACTGATATACATATACTTGAAATAAATATTTGGCAGTTCTATCCCTGCCTCTGGTTCCTCAGAATCCAGGGTGGTCTCCTGGGCTAAACACAGACCATAGATTTAAAGCACATGACTTGCCCCAAAGAATCCTGGGAACTGCAGTTTACCCCCTCACAGAGCTACAATTCCCAACTCCCTCCAGTTCCCAGGATTCTTTGGGGGGGAGTCACATGCTTTAAATCTACAGTAAGTACACAACCTTTATTATTATTATTATTATTATTATTATTATTATTATTATTATTATTAAAATTTGTATGCTACAGCATAAAAATACAAGATAAAAATGCAAAATACATAATACAAACAAGAAAAAAAGCAAGACAATAACCCCCCCCTCCTGCCACTTCCTCCCACAAACACATTTAAAAGGATATATTATTGGATGTTTGTCAGCCGAAAGCTTGGTTGAAGAAGAACGTTTTCACCTGGCGCCTTCATTATACACCTTTAGGCGCCGGGCGAAAACCTTCCTGGGGAGAGCATTCCACAGAAGAACCAGTGGCGTAGCGTGGGGGGTGCAGGGGGGGCCGGCCGCACCGGGCGCAACATCTGGGGGTTAGGGTTACGGGGCGCAAATCCATGGGTTAGGGGGCGCAAATCCATGGGTTAGGGGGCGCAAATTACTTGCCTTGCCCCGGGTGCTGACAACCCACGCTACGCCACTGAAAAGAACTCACCTTAGTGACTCTGAACACCTTCCTGAATCTAGATTGATGGTCACACATGATCTCCAGGCTGAGCCTCACAAACAACATGGAGGAACAAAAGGGAAACAGGGAACTCCGCCTTCACTTCTTTGTCTACGCCTAACTCTGATCAGCTCCTCCCCTCTCCCTCCCTCATTCAGGGCAGACCCAAGACATTTCCCTGGGAAAACAGAGTCTCTGTGGGTAGCTAGTTTCCATGTCTGGAAATTAGGAGCAGGTTTCTGGCCTGGGGATACACCTGGATACATCTTTGTCGTCAGAGGCCTAGATGGCATCTGTAGTTAGGAGTGCCTTTTGGCTCCTCATGGTTATTTATTTATTTATTTGTTCATTGGTTTTGACATTTTACGTCTACAAGGAGCTCAAGGTAGAGTACGTAGTTCTCTTGTCCCGCCACGAACACAAACACATCCATTTTTATCCTCACAACAATCCTGTGCGGTGTGTGACTGGTCCAAAGCCACACAGTAGGTTTCATGGCAAGAGTGGGGATTTGAACCCTGGTTTCCCTGGTCACAGACCAACACTCTAGCCCAGCCTTTCTCCACCTTGGGTCCCCAGATGTTGTTGGACTTCCATCATCCCTAGTGAGAAGGACCAGCAGTCAGGGGTGATGGGAGTTGTAGTCCAACAACATCTGGGCACCCAAAGTTGAGAGTGGCTGCTCTAACCACTACACACACATGTGTTTTAGCCAATGGCAGAGTTCAGTACATGTCAGCCTTCTCCCTCAGAGTTCTCAATCAAGGACAAAACCTTGACTTTAAACAATTGTCAGCATTTTTGGAGGTCGTCCTACTTACTATCCATATATGCGGTGTTGTTGTTTTTCTTTAAAAAATGTTTAGGGGTACTCTCATTTTCCTACTCATATTGAAATACTGCCCCTCAATGAGGCCAAACTTAGATTCACAAAATATTTAGGGGTATGCGTACCCCTGCGCCCCCCAAAAAAGCACTGCATACAGTGGTACTTCGGGTTAAGTATTTAATTCATTCCAGAGATCCGTTCTTAACCTGAAACTGTTCTTAACCTGAAGCACCACTTTAGATAATGGGGCCTCCTGCTGCTGCCGCGCCGCCGGAGACTGATTTCTGTTCTCATCCTGAAGCAAATTTCTTAACCTGAGGTACTATTTCTGGGTTAGCGGAGTCTGTAACCTGAAGCGTATGTAACCTGAAGCGTATGCAACCCGAGGTATCACTGTATATGTATATATATATATATTTGTTTTCAAATCTCTCATCTGTTTCCTTTGACAGTCCACTACTTTCCCATCTATAAGAGTGGGAATTATACTTGAGTTGAGAATTCTCAACTTTGATCTGGATTGAATAACTTTAATTCCCAGATATTGTTAAGTTTGTAAAACACTTCAGCTCCCTCTTCTGCATTCTAATAATGCCTCCTTTTGTTATACCTCTGGCAGCTAGCATGGAGCTTTCCCAAGTAAGTGAAATTGTTTTCCTCCTTCAATTTCTCACCTTCTAATAAGATGTTGGCATTTCAAGCATGCCGGTCTTATTCCTATTGATTTCAAGTCTTAATGGACAAGCAATTTCTGCAAGCTTAATTGTCTCAGCTGTGCAATGTGTCTGGCAAAAATAAACATCTCCGGTGTATTTGGCATCTATCCGGGCTCTTTCAATGCTCACATTTTGAAGCATTTCCTCATTATCGAATCTACCGTCCCAAACAAGAAAGGTAATATAACATAGGTTTGTTTCACACTCCTGCTCAAACTTTCCTGCCTTCAGATTGTTCTCTTTTGTGCCTATTTTGCCTTAGGCAATCTAGTATTGAACTGGACAACTAACCCCTGTACTAGGGCTCTGGATCTGGCTAAAGCCTGCATCCTGAACCAAATCGGCCAGATTTAGGACAATTTGGCCTTGGGTTGGATTGAGCTGAGATTGCCCTGGATTGCTTCAGGTTAGATTATCCCACCTGAAGCATTCCAAGGCTCTCAAAAAGCGGAGCTCTGGGGCAGCAGAATGGAAGAAGTGGAGGCAGGCGGCCTCTGTAGTGTGGGATGTGATACATAAGTAGCAGTCAAATACAACATTCCTTGTTTTCCTAGAGCGGACATGCAAGGGAATGTTTGGTCCAGCCGGTCAGAACTTCCTGGTTCCTCCTGGGCTGGGACATACTTCCTTTGCATGTGACTAGAGGTGGGTGTGACCTTACCTGTACAGGTAACAAAAGCACAAGGCATGCAGCACTCTCTCTCTCTTTGACTTCCTCCGTCGTAGAGCAACATCTTTTTAGCTAGAGATGTTCTATTGGCTTTCAGCCAATAGAAGACACTGGGGTTATTCCCAAATGGAATAGTTCCACATGTACTGTATATGCTTCGTAACTAAGTCTGCCTTCAGGGATCCAACTGTGAACTGATGATGTTGTGAGTGAACTTCTTTTATTGACTTTAAATAAGATTGCTGTGTGTTCATTCTTTTAAGAGGGATACAAAGGGGACTTACCAGGAACATACAATTCAATACTGAATTGTATGATAGTGAGAGGCTTAAACAAGCCTGCAACCAGCTACCTGCTGTGCGTTTAAAAGAGGAATGCTAAGTAAAGGGACTTGCTAGTGCAAGTTAGGAAGGATATTAATAAACAATATATCCTCTCCTGCCTCCCTGAACATTCCACATGCAGAGTCTGCTTTGCTAGTGCTTCCCTACAGGGACCATCCTGGTGAAGCAGCACATAGCAGGATTGAAGCCTCTGCTCATCACCTGATGAGCAGAAGCTTCAATCCTGCTCTCTGAAGGGGTCTGCTTCACCAGCACCCAGCAGGATTGGGTGCAGCACCTCCTTCTTCACCCCTCATTAGGGTTTAAAATTATTTAAACCTACTATGGGTGTCAGGTGTATATAAATAATAATACATTAGGGCCACTCGAGATTAATTTTGCTTGTGAGATCCCAAGTTCAATACTGTTTGCACCTGCAAAGGTTTTGGGGTAGATTACAGTGGTACCTCGGGTTAAGTACTTAATTCGTTCCGGAGGTCCGTACTTAACCTGAAACTGTTCTTAATCTGAAGCACCACTTTAGCTAATGAGGCCTCCTGCTGCTGCTGCGCCGCTCGAGCACAATTTCTGTTCTCATCCTGAAGCAAAGGTTTTTTTTGTTTTTTTTATTCAAAGTTATAACAAGACATATTATCCAAAAGCATATCCTTATTCCCCCCCCCCCCATTTTCCCCAAAGTTCTTAACTCGAGGTACTATTTCTCGATTAGTGAAGTGTGTAACCTGAAGCGTATGTAACCTGAAGCATATGTAACCCGAGGTACCACTGTACTGGTTTGTTTGCAGACGGTGGATATTCTGTAGGTTCCTGCTGAAACCCTGCAACTTTTCATACTACAAATGTTGCCGTGCAAGAGTGGCCCTCCAGACGACAATGGTAACACTGGGATAGCAACAGTGGCTGCATCTAGATACAACAAAAATGTGTTTCAGGAAAATGTGTTCTAAACTACATGAGGGGAAATCATGTTGGTGAAAGATGGCATTCCACAACGCCATCTGGTTTCACAGTGTTATAACACATATAAAGTGCTTTTTCTTTACTAATGTAGCTGAGTTCAGGGTGGTAACACTAGGGAAGCATCACAGGAGAACGGATAAACTGGAATGATGTGTGGACAATCCAGGATAAATCCACCACTTCTGCAATATTGTTACATCAGTGATATGTTGTACAATATGCACACACACAAAACCACCAGTGGTAGCAATTGCGAACAAACATCCCTAAAAAAACAGCTTGATTACAACTACTAAGCTCCCCTACAGTGCAAAGCCACAGGGAAACACTGATTGATTGATTGATTGATTGATGATTGATTGATTGATTGATTGATTGATTGATGATTTGGTAGCGCACACACAACGGAGATCAGGGCCGTCTTAAGCTTATCCAGTGCCGTGGTGCAAAGCTCCCTCCAGCGCCCCCCCCCCATTTCCCAGAGTTGTCCCCCTTTTTTTAGGGAGGACGGGGCTGCCAGCGGGGCTGGAGGAGGCAGGCAGCGGCTGGAGGGCGGCTCCTCTGGCTGGGAAGAGGTGGAGGCTGGATGCAGCACTTCCTGGCTCAGCTAGCCACTTCATGCCACTGTAGCCATGGCAGACAGAGGTTCCGGGCACGGGGCTGCTTCAGCGTGGCATGGCAGAGGAGGGCGAGGGCGGCGAGCTGGTGCTGGGAGGTGCTGCGTCCAGCCTCCACCTCTTCCCTGGCACCTTCCAGAACTTGGCACCCTGGCACCCTGTGACACTAGCCTCTATCGGTAAGACGCCCCTGACAGGGGTGCCCAGCGCTTTTCTTCTAAGGGAAAAAGGTGCTGGTACTCACAATGAAGTTGTTATACTAAGTGCCACACTTTTAATTTAACCTGTGCTTTTCTTCTAGGGAAAAAAGGTGCCGGTGCTGCGTACCCTTGAGTACCCCCAGAAAAAAATCTCAATAGGTTATGGTTGCTGGAATGTGCATAAGTCAGACTGCTGAGTGCAAGAGGTATTGGGGCTGACTAGGAAAAACTGAATGAGATTTGAGCACCCCCTGCCGAGGATGGAGAAAAAACGGAATGTATTCAGGCCATTACTCAGAGATATCAAGCTTTCAGGGAAAAAGATGATCTGGCAGATAGCAACATCTGGGAAGGAATTAAAAGAATTGTAGGGAGTTTCCAGATGGCAGGATCCCCAGCAGTGTTGTTGTAACCTGGGAGGTAGTTTTTGATCACAGGCATTTGGAAGTGCCATTGCTGGGTCTGCAAGATTACTGCTGCCCTACTTTCACACACATACACACAGAGAGATGGGATGGGCATCAGTCACCAACAGAATCAGCTCATTTAGCTTCTAGCTTGTGGGTGTCTAGCATGCTGCAATCATAGAGCTCTGGTTTCCTGCAAAGGCACCATGATTTGCTTGTTTCCTGACAGATGAAGAAAGCAAACTCAGATTCTGTTTCTGCCAAAAAACTTTCTTTTTTTAAAAAAAATATTTTTATTAATTTTCCAACACATAATAAAGACAATACAGTACACAAAACACAAAACACAAAACAAACAGAACACATAAACACGTATAATTTCAAAACCTTCTTTTCATAAATCTTATTTCACCGACTTCCCCATACCTCCCCTTTCTGCATCCCTGTTTCAGCATTTCTTCAGCAAGTCCTCATTTAATTTAACTGATTACTCATTATTTACCTCCTTCTCTCTTACATAAAAGTCGTTTACAGCTGTAATCCTCTTTTTCCTGTACCCTTGACATTTTAGCCCTCATTAATTTTACAACAGTTCCTAAGATAAACTTTAAATTTCTTCCAATCTTTCTCCACCGTCTCTTTTCCCTGGTCACGGATCTGCCAAAAAACTTTCAATGCGTAAATCTGAGCAATACATAGGGAAGGCAAAGCTGGTGAATTGCATGCTTAAGTGTGAGCTGAAACATTGATCCAGCAAAGGGACACACAGCCAGTCTCTTCCTTTTGAAAAATGGGGTGGGTACACGTCTCAGCATGGCAAGCGCCAGACATCTCTGATCTGGGCAAGCAAACAAGCACTCCTGCAAGTGGGATGGGCCTTTAAGGTCTGTTCACGCTGGCATATTTGTGCCCTTAGTCCTGGAGCTGCCAGCTCAGTATCTGGATGACTCACAGGAACCTCTCTAGCAAGAGGTTCCTCACTGACAGGAGGAGCTAGCAGGAGGTGCCTGACTAGAAGTGTCCAATAACACAGAGGCAGGACAACCTACTGGCCCTTTCTACCTTAGCCATTTCTAGAAGCCCATATTTCATCTCCCTCTTGGATTCCCTGCCCCTGGTTGTAGAGCTCCATCTCTCTGATCTCCTCCACAGGATCTGCCCATCCACTCCATGGCATCTCTGTGGGATTCATGACAGCTTGACAAAAGCAATTGGGTGCAAGTGCCTGCACTAAAATAATAATAATGAAATGAAAGTAATAATGGGTGTTTCCTCGCATCAGCTTGGATTTGCCCAGCAATGCGTGCACTTAAATTCCCACTATGCTAGAGGCCAGATATCAATTAAGCTGGTTGCCATACTTAGGAAGTGCTAGCCCCATCTCTTTGAGTGGGTTGGTAGCCTAGTGGGGCAGGAACTGTCACAGAAACCCAGAAATGGTAGCTGCAAGTCCAATGTTTCCTCTTATATCTGATGGTGCCTCTTTTGCATCCCAGGTTGCAACTATGGGCACTTCCAGGCTGCTGGAATTTTGTGGGAGTGATCTGAGCAGACATTGGGACATTTAGGTTTATACAGTGGTGTAGCGTGGGTTGTCAGCACCCGGGGCACGGCAAGTAATTTGCGCCCCCTAACCCGTGGATTTTAGCACTGATTTTAGCACTGCGAGTGCGAGCGCGCGCCCCCCAGATGTTGCGCCCGGTGCAGCCGCCCCCCCTGCACCCCCCACGCTACGCCACTGGGTTTATACAGTATAAAGTGGATGTATGTGCACTTTCTGCCTGGTGAACCCAATCCACTTTTTTAAAAAAAGAAAAGGAAGAAACAGACTTCCTCCAGTTAGGAAAGTGACAAGGCCATTAGAGGAAGATGTGTAAACAACACCCCACAAGCAAATCAGGATGAACGCCCAGTAAAGACTGGGCAGAATCTAACCTGTGTGAGTCGAGCTTTGTGCAAACAAATCAGAATGAATGCTCAATAAATAGGTCATATGTAGGAGCCCAGCATAGCTGGAAAATCTGCCATCTGAGAACTTCCTCAATTCTTTTTAAGTCCCTTGCAGAAGTTGTGGTCTGCCTGTTCGTCCTTTTCTGAAGGCATGGTATCTGCAACTAATGGCCTGAACGCATTCCCCCTTTTTCGGTCTCAGCATGGGGTGCTCAAATCTAATTCAATTTTCCTGGTCAGCCCAAAGACTCCTCGCAGTCAGCAACCTGAATAAAGATAGATACTCTGCTGGCATTTGGTTGTTTGTATATTGCAATCTGCTGGTTTGGCTGATCTGTAGAGCAAATAGTTGCATCTAGGAGAAGGCAGTGGTCACTGACTGCACCAGGCTTCTTCTACAAACAGCAAGGACAAATGTTCAGCAGCCATTAAAGATTTGAATATCCAAGCCTCATGGCACACAGACATGGCAGTGTAGGACTGTTTGTTTTAGCACACCTTGCTCTGATCTATAACCACATAACCAGTGCTTTTTTTCTAAAAAAAATATGTCTAGGTGTACTCTCATTTTGACTCAAGAAAATCACCATTTTATAGTTCAAATCGGGAAAAATAAATAGAGTAAATGGACAAAAGTACAAAGATTCACAAAATGTTTAGGGTTATGCGTCCCCCTAGAAAAAAGCACTGCACATAACCATTAGAAGCACATAACCACTAGAAGCACATTTTTTATCTTTCCATGAACGCTGAGGATTAGGAACAGAATCCAGGCACTTGTATCTACAGTGGTACCTCGGGTTAAGTACTTAATTCATTCCAGAGGTCCGTTCTTAACCTGAAACTGTTCTTAACCTGAAGCAACACTTTAGCTAATGGGACCTTCTACTGCTGCTGCGCCGCCGCTGCACGATTTCTGTTCTCATCCTGAAGCAAAGTTCTTAACCCGAAGTAATAATTCTGGGTTAGCGGAGTCTGTAACCTGAAGCGTATGTAACCTGAAGCGTATGTAACCTGAGGTACCACTGTACTGGTATTCTGAAAGGGAGATGACCGCTGTTTCAAGGCACGTCTGCATATGCCTCCAAGTGTCCTGTTTTAACAGGACATCTGGAATCACAGAAGCCAATCATGGCTTCTGTTTGCATCTTGGAATCTCCCTTTTTTGGGGGGTCCAGGACCGTAGCATGAGTCAGGAGCACTGGACCCAAAGATGCTCACTCTGCTTTGAGTCAGCCGGGTCACTCCATAACTCTGGCATAACCCTGCTGACAAGCACCAGAGCATCAGACCAGAAGGGGTGCCCCTCCTGATGTCCCAGTTTTGGGGATGAAAGTATTGAAGGGTATAAATTTGCATAGTGAGTCTGAATGGGTTAGGAAGTGCATTTCTGAACCCTGTAGCACCCTGTTCCCCAATTTAGCATTTTTCACACCATAGAAGAGGATCAGCCGGGCGGCAGCACAGTGTAATGACCAGTTTAGATGTGATATTAAATGTGCCATTGCATCTAACATGCACGTGTGTTTTTTTTAAAAAAAATGTAAATACCTGATTAGGAGTCTGATAATTTGGGGGATCACAGAAGGCTGGGGACTGGTTACCTTTACATGGATGAGCCTTCAGAAGCCTAAGGGAAGCATAAGTCTTGAGTAGCGACAGGGGAGAAATTTGATTCAGGTTGCCTTTTAAAGATAAACCTGCCTAATGTGCACTTTTCCAGACAACATGGGAACTGAAACACTGCCATCCTTCAAAATTTGCACTTCTCCAAATTTTGCAGTGCATTTACCCAGTGAAGTGCAACAATGCACATACTGGGGATAAAACGAGCATAGGTAAAGGTAAAGGTACCCCTGCCCGTACGGGCCAGTCTTGACAGACTCTAGGGTTGTGCGCCCATCTCACTTAAGAGGCCGGGGGCCAGCGCTGTCCGGAGACACTTCTGGGTCACGTGGCCAGCGTGACAAAGCTGCATCTGGCGAGCCAGAGCCGCACACAGAAACGCCGTTTACCTTCCCGCTAGTAAGCGGTCCCTATTTATCTACTTGCACCCGGGGGTGCTTTCGAACTGCTAGGTTGGCAGGCGCTGGGACCGAGCAACGGGAGCGCACCCCGCCGCGGGGATTCGAACCGCCGACCTTTCGATCGGCAAGCCCTAGGCGCTGAGGCTTTTACCCACAGCGCCACCCGCGTCCCTAAAACGAGCATAACAATGCATATAATAGTGAAAATAACTTTCACAAATTCAATATAGTAGGGAAAATTGAACATCCAAGAAAATCTGGAGGGACACAGAGTTCCCACCCTGGAGTATAGGGTTTCAGGGTTGGGTCCACAATGAGTCCTACTAGCAATGAGTCCTACTGTCCCCAGGCATTCCCACATCTCTCCCAAAACCGCTCCGGAGGGTCAGGAAATCCCCAGAAGATCACGTGGGGAGAGGAGAAGAGAACAGAGCAGACGTGATTCTGTTGGGTAAACAGAAGTGTTTGGGCTGCCAGAACAATCTCCTGGAGGCTACTTTGAATTCTACCCTAAGCCTTCATCCATTTCAAGCACCTGCCACAGTTGTTTAGAACTGCTTCACTTGTAGCAAAGTTCCTTTTGCCACTTTTTTATCACGAGAAAGGAGATTTCGTTGCTTCCGGTAATATATCAATATGGAGTATCTTGGCTATCCATGTGGGGGAAAAGGAATTGAGTTTTAGCTTCTTAAGTTCTAAAGATGCAAGCATTTCTTATACCTGAGGGCCACCTCTTGGTACAAGGAGAGAAATGCACTGCCTTTAGAAGGACCAGCATCTTCGTGACAGCTGCTGCTACTGCTGTTGCTGCTAGTGCAACTGTTCTCCTTTGCACGCTTCCTAATCTCATGACCTGGCAAGTCTCTGAGGTAGGATCGGAGTCATTTTATTAAGGGTTGCTTCTCATGATATATGCAGTACTTGGTAGGGAAGCATTTCAGTTTCTCACTTTTCCAGTCCCAGGTTCGGTTCTCCATATTTCCACATCAGTTTGAAATTGCTCCTGAAAAATTGTCAGCAATCTGGTGAGAATTTCCCTTGATGTACACATGTTTATAGGGACGCGGGTGGCACTGTGGGTTAAACCACAGAGCCTAGGACTTGCCGATCAGAAGGTTGGCAGTTCGAATCCCCATAACGGGGTGAGCTCCCATTGCTCAGTCCCTGCTCCTGCCAACCTAACAGTTCGAAACCACGTCAAAGTGCAAGTAGATAAATAGGTATCGCTCTGGCGGGAAGGTAAATGGCATTTCTGTGCGCTGCTCTGGTTCACCAGAAGCGGCTTAGTCATGCTGGCCACATACCCGGTAGCTGTACGCCGGCTCCCTCGGCTAATAAAGCGAGATGGGCGCCGCAACCCCAGAGTCGTCCGCAACTGGACCTAATGGTCAGGGGTCCCTTTACCTTTTTACACATGTTTATATGCCAAGTTGCCCACTGTACACATTTTTGTAAAGCAGCTTTTGCTAATGGAATACATTTATGTATGCAATTTTTAATGGTATATGCATATTTATGCAACTTTACCCTGTTTGTTGACATAGGGTGGTACTGTTGCTGCATTGTTTTGGACAACTGCTGGAGGGGGTGGAATATTCAAGCAATTCTACCCATATACATTTCTGTTTGCTTTTAAAAGTTTGGCAGACTCTATCTTTAGTACATTGATAACTATTTAATATTTATTTGGGGGCATTTTTGTGTGGATTTAGGTAATGTTTTCTTTATGATTTTATTATTTACACAACTTAGAGATTTTTTGTGGTTGTGCAGTCTACAAATCTTCCTAAATAGATGCAATAAATAAATATCAGGGTAAACTGTGTTTCCGTGCACTGCTCTGGTTCGCCAGATGCAGCTTAGTCATGCTGGCCACATGACCCGGAAGCTGTACGCCGGCTCCCTCGGCCAATAAAGTGAGATGAGCGCCGCAACCCCAGAGTCGGCCACGACTGGACCTAATGGTCTGGGGTCCCTTTACCTTTACCTAGCTACAGGCTGCTATCAGTGAGTCACAAGGCCTATCTAGGTATTTGGAAGTCTTTTATAATATTTTAACTAGGATTTATATATTGTTATGTTTGAAGTATGAATTTGGTATTACTGATTATGAAAAGTATTTTTTTCCTTTTTTCTTTTCTTTCTTTCTTTTCTTTTATCTCTTTTCTTTTCTAGTCTGCATTTTGGAAAATACATAGACAAGTGTGTTTACAGTGTTATGTATTGATTTTTGTTTCTATTTCTTTTTTCTTTTTATTTTCTTGTAATATTTAATAAAAATGAATAAAAAAATGTTGTTGTTGTTCTATATTTATTTAGTACATCCCAATGAAAGAGAGTCTACCACCTTCTGAGACAGCCTGTTCCAGTCTCAAACAGCACTCACTGTAAGAAAGTTCTTCCTAATGTTTAGTCAGAATCTCCTTTCTTGCAACTTGAATTCATTGGTTTGGGTCCTGCCCTCTGGAACAGTGCGCGTGGCGGTGGGAGGTTGCTCCGTCTTCCATGTGACATCCCTTCAGATATTTGAAGATGGCTATCATATCACCTCTCTGTCTTCTCCAGGCTAAAGATGCCCAACTCCCTCAACTGTTCCTCATAAGGCTAGGATGGATTTGGAGCCAGAAGAATCCTTCATCCCTCACTTTGAAGTGTCAGATTGAACACTGTCCAAGAGCATTGTCCAAAATGGGTTCCACCCAGTTATTGTTCTATACGGGGCTACATTTGAAAAGTCTTTAGAAGCTTACACTTGGTCCAGAATGCAGAAGCAAGGCTGTACATGCCCATGAGACTATGTTATACCTATCTGGCCATGTCTGCTCTAGCTCCCAGTTTGCTCCTTGATACAATTCAATGTTGGTTATTACCTTTAAAGCCCTAATTGAGCTGGGATAACTGAGAGATTGGCTCCTCCCATATCATCCTGCCTTCTTCCTAAGATAAAATAGATCCTTCTCTGTGACCCAAGTAAGGTGAAGATATGAACGACAATGACAATAGATAAAGCCTTTTCAGTGGCTGCACCAATAGTATATCAGTTTGCCCCATAGATGCCCCCTTCTCTAGCTGTCTTTCACCAACTGGTAATACATGCTTATTCTAGCAGGATTTTGTCTGCTAAATATTATCTGTTGTATTATTTATATGATGTTAGCTGCTCTGAGCCTGGCTCCGGCCCGGGAGGGCGGGGTATAAATAAATTAGTAGTAGTAGTAGTAGTAGTAGTAGTAGTAGTAAGTTCATATTGTCTATTTTTGCTTAATTTATTGGTGAGCTTTCTGGCCACTGAAATTAGATGTAACTGAAACGAACCATTAATTGTTGATTTTAAGTATAACTTTATACTTTTTATTATGTATCATTAGTGTGCAACTATATTTATATATCCATTCTATCCATTCTGAAGGAAATCAGCCCTGAGTGCTCACTGGAAGGACAGATCCTGAAGCTGAGGCTCCAATATTTTGGCTACCTCATGAGAAGAGAAGACTCCCTGGAAAAGACCCTGATGTTGGGGGGGGGGGGAGAGATGGAAGGCACAAGGAGAAGGGGACGACAGAGGACGAGATGGTTGGACAGTGTTCTCAAAGCTACCAGCATGAGTTTGACCAAACTGTGGGAGGCAGTGGAAGACAGGAGTGCCTGGCGTGCTCTGGTCCATGGGGCCACGAAGAGTCGGACACGACTAAACGACTAAACAATAACAATATTTAGATGGCATTTTGTGGTGTATAAATAAATTGATTGTGATCTCTGCCGCTGTGGCTTTTAAAGGCTTTTAAAAGGGATTTTAATATGCTGTGTATTTTATTCATTGTACCTTCTTGTGATTTCAAATTGTAAGCCACCCTTGCATTGTACACGGGCACTAGAAGGATGTGGCAGGAATAAATACAGTTCACAGCACCATCTCCCGCTAAGAAATAGATCTATCTCTGGAACAGAGGAAATGCCTTTATAAACTGTGTACAGTCACATGGGGGCAGAAGAGGCTTAGCAAAAATGAACGGCTCCTAGCAATGAAGACTCTAAATATATACAGCCTTCCCTGCTTGAGGAAAACAGACTTCCCTTTTCAGACTACAAATCTAGAGATACAGAATGCACTGGTGAGCAGAGAGAGAAGACTGTTCCGTTTAGCCAACCTAGATATGTTCCGTAGACCTGCACATGTAGAGCATCCTTTTGTAGAAATACACTGGCTTGTCTGCACAATCCAGAGTTCTGCTTTTTGCAGGCTGGTTATGCAAACAGAGCCTGCCCCTGCACAGTTTGTACATGCGTAGACTTTATTCCCACAATTGGCTGAAAAGGAGCAGGCTGCACTGTGCGTGGTCATCTCAATCCCATTCCTCTCCCCTACACACATGGGTTGAACTCTTGGTATGACATTAATCGTGGGCGTGTGCTCAGCAGGTCTTGTTTTTATGGTTTAACTAGCAGTGTACGTGCGAGTTAGACCATAAAGAAGGCTGATCGCCGAATAATTGATGCTTTTGAATTATGGTCTGGAGGAGACTCTTGGGAGTCCCATGGACTGCAAGAAGATCAAACCTATCCATTCTGAAGGAAATCAGCCCTGAGTGCTCACTGGAAGGACAGATCCTGAAGCTGAGGCTCCAATACTTTGGCCACCTCATGAGAAGAGAAGACTCCCTGGAAAAGACCCTGATGTTGGGAAAGTTTGAGGGCACAAGGAGAAGGGGACAACAGAGGACAAGATGGTTGGACAATGTTCTCAAAGCTACTAACATGAGTTTGACCAAACTGTGGGAGGCAGTGGAAGACAGGAGTGCCTGGCGTGCTCTGGTCCATGGGGTCATGAAGAGTCGGACACGACTAAACAACAACAAAGCAGTGATTCACAGGGATGAGGATTAACCCTTTCCCTTCCTGCCACTGCGATCCAAATGAAAATTGCCTATCCTCCAAGCTGCTATTAGGGTAGGAGGTCACCATCAACGCTGTTTGTCAGCTAAGAGCATCTGGAAGCGTGTTTATATCAAAATGTTATTGAAAATGCCATGGATCCATTTTCCAGAAATATCTAATATCTCAGGAAAACTGTGGACAGAATATTCAAGAGCAGGGCCTATATTTCAAAGGAGATGAATAAACAAGACTATAAACTTTTTTTGGATTATGTTTTAAAATGTTGGTTAGAGGGCTGCCTCCATCCCTCGGCAATGTTTAAAAACACAATTATGAAATCAAAGAAGACAGAGGTAGTGGGCAAGTGGTCAGTAAACCTGAAAATGAATTATTTCACTTTGGTTTTCTTTTCACAACAAAAGTAATCTGTTGTATCGTGAGCAAAATACACTTAAGAAAATGCACACTTGCCAAATTGAATGTATCACCCCAATGAATCATTTAACATCCTGATGTCTATTAATGCATTTAATCCATTTTGTTTGGAACTCTCCTTAAATAAATATGACCAATTGTTCTGTTTTTATTTAATGCATTAGCCTTAGGTCATAAAGCAATCCAATAAATTTAAAAGCCGCAACAACCACAAACATATACAAGGTGATAGTTGAGCAATAAAAGGAAAACTCCTAGAATGAATGGATCCAAAAGTGTATGAGAAGATTGCATCTAGAAAAGAAATAAGCCACATTTATGTGGAAGCAGCTAACAATAATAACAACATTGTAGCTGGCAGTCATTATTGTTTTCCAAAAACAGTCGCATACAGTCCAAGCCTATCACTGTCTGCTCCGACTTTAGCCCCATTGAGTTCAATAGGCTTTACTCCTGAGATAAATGTTTATATGACTGCACATTGGGAGGATTTGTTCATTTTGAGCACTTCCAGACATTGATTCATAAAAGCTTTTATCACAGCTGCAGAGCTACAGCAATATGTCTCATATCCATCATAATTTGCACTTAAGATCAACAGATTTGTAAACAGTCACCGTGCAAGTGGGACCTGTAACAAAAAGGTGCAGTGTGCAGGGACCCCTGTTCATAGTGTGGTGATATCTCCTGCTTTATAGAGGATAGGTCTGTCTAGTCTATAGGGACCCTGAGAAAGGAGAGTGGGTGTGGTCTTCAGCCCACTATACTTGCCCAAGAATAGTGAGCACCTGGACAGCAGATAGAGCAGGCACCTGCTCACAGTCTTTACCACCATGTCAGAGCATAAGACGCCATCTTACCTGTTCAGTGTCTCAGCCACTGCCTCCCATTCCCCCTCCCGTTTTCCATTCCCGCCCCCCGATATCAGTCAGCATCAGGTGGCCACTGAGCTATTTTAGATATGTCCCCCCTGCCTCCATAAGAGTTTTATTCCCAAAGATTTCTACAAACCTGGTGGTTCCCCGAAATCTCCTTCTTGTGCAGCATGCCATTTTATCTCTGCAGGCGACAGCAGCCACTTCTGTATGTATGGCATGAAAAGCTGTCCATTGAATGGCCCCTTTGTGTCCATGTGTATGCATGTCCTGTCACAGAATCACGGAGTTGGAAGGGACCTCAATGGTTATTTAGTCCTGCCGTTGATTTGATTGATTTGTTTCAATTATATCAAATCAAACACAACTCTGTATACAGTGGTACCTCAGGGTGTGAACGGAGCCCCATTCGCATCCTGAAGCAAACGCAACCCGCGTCTGCACATCTGCGTGTGCGCGGGTTGCGTTTTGCCACTTCCGCGCATGCGCGTGACATCATTTTAACCGTCTGCGCATGCACACGCGGCAAAACCCGGAAGTAACGTGCTCCGTTACTTCCGCATCGTCGCGGAGCGCAACCCAAAAATACTTAACTTGAAGCACATTTATTCCGAGGTACGACTGTATAATGTACACTGAATGTCCCAATGCAATCCGTATTATAACTCAAAATAATATCAACAGAAAGCATATATGTACAGTCGCAAGGAACTTGAAAAAAAATATATAGTCTTGCAAATTGCTATACAATATAACCGAGATTGAGAGTTCAATAGTTCAACGGTGTAGTAAATCTTGTCGATAAGACTGTGTACACAAAGGACTCCAGCTGACAACAAGAGGTTGAGGTAAGGTCTTTGTTTCATATGCCTTTTTCAGGTTAGTCCAGATATATTGGTAAACGTCAAGTTCGTGCTCATAATTAGGTCAGTTCCCAACTTGCATGGGCTCTCAGTTTCTAGTATAATGCAGTTTAAATTATAAGCTTAAGGCTGTGTACACGCAACATTTTATTCTGGGAGGCCAAGTAGTTGTTTTTTTCTACATAGTCCTCATGCAATCTAGATCTACTGCATTTTTTTAAAAAAAAAATGCTCCTGAAAAACAGTGGCATTCATGCTCCAGCACCGGGGGCGAAGAGCAGACGGGAGCATGGCTGGCGCGCGTCTCGAGGGCATCGCATGCCACCCGCAGGGGCATGGCGCATGTCCTGGGGGCATGGTGCGCCGCCCACAGGGGCGTGGTGCCCAGCACGGGCGGGGGGGCAGCTGCGATGGCACCCCACCGGGATCGTGGTGCCGGGGGCGGTGTGCTCCCCCGCCCCCTCTTCCTCCCCCAGTGCTGAAAACTGGTTTGATTCCGGAAATAAAAGCTCGCCACAGATTGATTCTGCATTACCCTGCAGTGTGTCTGTTTGAAAACAGATGTAGGCAGTTCCAGCAATTTTGGGTGATAGTGTAACCATTTCCTTCTCCATTCACCTGGGACATGTGCAGGAAGGAAGAGACATGGACAACATGTCATATCAAATTACCACAATAATAACCAGGATCCAGATGGATGGCAGGATCTAGAATTCTTTTTGTAAATACAAGAGACTGTCCTTCTAGTGTCCAGTTTGATTTTCAGAAGGAAGAGCTTCACAGGGTGCATTTTCAACAAATACGTTTGCATTTAAAGTGTAGCTTGATTCAAAGACCATCAACAAGAAATTTAGACCGTTGACTTTCGGTTCAATGACTTTCAGTGGGATGATGAGTCAACAAGCAGTTTGTGTCATAAGTGCAAGTTAAGTTAGCTAACAGAGCCTATAGATTTTATTTACATAACCTCCCCACAGAGGTTCTTTTATTTTTAAGAGTACCACAACTACAGTTGGTAAAGGGGCAATTTCACAGGATGACAACCACAAATACAGGATTTGACAGCCACAAATACAGGGTATATACGGTTTTCCACACAGCGGACAGGCGCACTTCACGGCTGAACACGTGCACCCTGAAAGCAAGATTGGAGCGAAATTTGACAGTTGTCTCATGGTGAAGTAGATTAGTAGATGAAGCTTGCTTGAAGTATGGGTGGGGGTGCTCCGTTTTTGAACTTTTCCCCCCAAAGCTAGACTCAAACTACTTCTGTGAAAAGTATTACTTTAGAAAATTTGATTTGTAACAAAAGTTGTCAAAATGATTTGGGTGCCTCTTGTTTTGGAAACCAACTTCTGAAAGAAGATTGATTTTTAAAGCAAACCTACAATGTCCCCCAACCCAACTAGAAGCTGTCTTTAATTGGGTCAGATGTTTGGTCCATGAAAAACAGCTATCCTGATGTTGTGTGGCCCCCACGACCCCCAAATAAACAGGCAGGACAACATTGCTTCAGGTCACATCAGAGCACGACTTTATTGATTACAGATGTATACGTTTGGCATAGGTATTGAGTATAACTATCAAACCGCAAGCCCGCCTGCTGGAATATACATATTGGGTCAACCCAAGACAAAAGAGGTACTATGACACACAACAAGAAGGGACCCCTTGTGGGGCTGCCACCTCGAGGAGTGCTATGGTCCTAGCCCCCACCTGGGCATTTGGACAGAAGCAATTCCTTCCAGGAACACAGGTGGCGCTGTGGGTTAAACCACAGAGCCTAGGACTTGCTGATCAGAAGGTCGGCAGTTTGAAACCCCGCGACAGGGTGAGCTCCCGTTGCTCGGTCCCTGCTCCTGCCAACCTAGCAGTTCGAAAGCACATCAAAGTGCAAGTAGATAAATACTTCTGGCGGGAAGATAAACGGCATTTCCGTGCGCTGCTCTGGTTCACCAGAAGCGGCTTAGTCATGCTGGCCACATGACCCAGAAGCTGTACACTGGCTTCCTCGGCCAATAAAGCGAGATGAGCGCCCCAACCCCAGAGTCAGTCATGACTGGACCTAATGGTCAGGGGTCCCTTTACCTTTACCTTTAATTCCTTCCAGGTCCCTTTAATGCAGTGTTTCACAAACTTGATTCTCCAGCTGTTTTTGGACGACAACTGCCATTATCCCTAGCTAGCAGGACCAGTGGTCAGGGATGATGGAAATGTAGTCCAAAAACAGCTGGAGACCCAAGTTTGGGAAACACTGCTTTAATGGGATACCCCTAAAAACTGGAGGGGCAGGCAGAGGCTTCAACCACCCCTCCGCCAAAGACTACGGCTTACCCAATGCCTAAACCACCAAAGTTGTGACAATTGCGATTAAGCAGGCGGAACCCAAGAACTGGGCCAATTAGTCCAATGGACAAAATCCTACCCTGCCCCAAATATGGTGACCAGCAATAGTCCTTAGCAAGGTTAAGAACAGACAAAAGCCAAGAAAAAAGGAAGGAAGGTGGGAGATCTGATGAGGAACTGAATGAGGAGGTGGAGGCTGGTGGGTTTTATTTACTCAAGGTCGACTGAAGGTCTGATCCACTGCTGGGGCTCAGCCAGTACTGCAGCTTGCCCACGATTGGCCAAATTGGGGACAGGTTATGATCCACTTCCCAGGCTGGTGTGAGGATCAATTTGGGTCATGCCGACCTGGGAAAACTGCCCGAGACATGCTCCCTATCGGATGAAAAGGTGTGGGGAGCCTCTGTCCTGCAATGCCACCTGACCAGGAAAGGTAAGCAGACTTGTTTGACTCCAACACCTATAAGCCCGGGCAGTATAGTTAGTGGTCGGGGATGATGGGAGCTGGAGTCCAGCAACATCTAAAGGGAAGGAGGTTAGGGAAGAAAGGCCTAATCCAATATATTGTATATTCTCACTGGCAGAAGCTCTGCAGAGTCTCAAGCAGAGTTATTTCAAATAATCTGCTAACCAATTCTTGTAACTGGAAACAGTGGAAATTGAACTAGAAGCAATCAAGTGTGCTCTGCCACTGAGCTATGGCCTCTTCCAATGACCTCCTAAGTCATTAACTATCTATTAAATAAAATATCAAAAGACCTACATGTCCAGGGTATGTATTCAAAATGTGTTTTTAATTTCAATTTGTGTGTGTGTGTGTGTGTGTGTGTGTGTGTGAGAGAGAGAGAGAGAGAGAGAGAGAGAGAGAGAGAGAGAGAGAGAAGTCATTTTAAATTGTTGGACTACCATCAGCTTCAACCAGCATGCCAAATGGTCAGAGTAATGTAGTCCAACAATATATGGAGCCCCATATGCTGTAAAATACTGATTGCTGCTGCATGTCCAATGTGGTGCTGTTGTTGTTTAGTCGTTTAGTCATGTCCGACTCTTCGTGACCCCATGGACCAGAGCACGCCAGGCACTCCTGTCTTCCACTGCCTCCCGCAGTTTGGTCAAACTCATGCTGGTAGCTTCGAGAACACTATCCAACCATCTCGTCCTCTGTCGTCCCCTTCTCCTTGTGCCCTCAATCTTTCCCAACATCAGGGTCTTTTCCAGGGAGTCTTCTCTTCTCATGAGGTGGCCAAAGTATTGGAGCCTCAGCTTCAGGATCTGCCCTTCCAGTGAGCACTCAGGGCTGATTTCCTTAAGAATGGATAGGTTTGATCTTCTTGCAGTCCATGGGACTCTCAAGAATCTCTTCCAGCACCATTATTCAAAAGCATCAATTCTTCAGCGATCAGACTTCTTTATGGTCCAATGTAAATATTGCCAAAACACGGCTGCTGCATGTTAGGTCCCATCAACTGTTAACTGCTACCAGCTGTCAGTGTCAAACTGCTGTCCAAATTAAATCTGTTTTAACCATGAACATATCAGTGCAGGTTGTTAAATACTGTCAGAAGCTGCTGTCAGGTGTTTTGTTTTCTTGTTCCAGTATCGATGGCTACTGCATGCCAGCTGTCAAACATTGCAAAACGTTGAGCTATATAGCTGTCAATTGACAGTGCTGGATACTAAATTTTCAATTGCGGCTTACTGGCTATGCTAACAATGCGAGCATATCTGCCACCAAAACTGGCAAAGTATCTTACAAACAACTTTTTTCAAGAAAATGAATTGCAATTCCGCATTAAGCGTACATTAAGAACAGCCACCCAAAAAGGTATTACTGAGTTGGAAAACATTCAGAAAACCCTACGATGAAAGGCTACAACATTTCAGGATATTTTCTATGGGGCTGGTGAACGAGGGTGTGTGACAGAGGTGTATAAGCTTATGCATGGTTTGCAGAAAATGGATAACGACACTTTTTCTCACTCTCTCACAATACTAGAACTCAGGGCTATCCAACAGTGGTGTAGCGTGGTGGGTCACAGTGGCTGCCCCAGGCACAAAATTGTTAGGGGGAGCAAAATTTCAACACCTGGTGCTGCCTCAATATAGCTGCACACTTCCATCGGTGGGCTCCATTGAAAACAGCTTCTCCATACAAACCATGGAGTGACCTTGTTAACCTCCAGTTAACAACATTTTGGGATCTTTCCAGACAACAGAATGACTGTTCTTATCTCTGTAGCTGAGATCTCTTGGGCGATGTGGATGCCGTTAGGCAGTTGAATGCGCATGCATATTCTTTCTGTTTCCCTCCCACCCACCCACCCCTTTTGTGTGGTCCTGGGCACTGGCAACTCATGCTACACCACTGCTATCCAATGAAGGTGGCTGTTGGAAGATTCAGGGCAGACAAAAGAAAGTACTTCTTCACACAGTGCACATCTGAACTAGGGAATTATCTATTGATGGCTGCTGGCCACTGATGGCAGTATGCCTCTGAATGTCAATTGCTAGGAATCACAAGTTTTCAATTCAGATCCTGTTTGTAGGCTACTCATAGACGTCTAGTTGGCCACTCTGAGAACAGGACCCTGGACTCCATGGCTTTTGGCCTGGTCCAGCAAGACTCTTCTTATGTAAGACAGCCTCTATATGGTACCCTGTGCATACATTACTAGCTGAGGTGAACATGGCTTGTAGCAGTACTGATGTGGCTCATCCTGCCAAAGGCTCTTGTCATCTGTCAAAGCGAATCCATCATCCCCTATAAAATATAAAGCACCTGTCAAACCAAACATGCCATGAACTAATCAATGTTGGAGACATTGTTGTCGTAATGAAACAAATTGCCTATCAAGTCAAGCGCGGGGGAGAATTCAAGGCGCACGCAGCGGGGTCAGAATTCATTGATATGATAGATGTATTTATAAAAGCTTATCTGCATCGTGGCTTTTAACGAGGCTTAAACTTAGCATGTCCCGAAGCTGGAAAAGGTACCTGACGTGGCACTGGCATTGGAAGAAAAGTTCTTATTTTTCCCAAGTAAGCAATGGATCTTAATACAGAACTTGGTTATACATGGGTGGATTTCTTTTATTTTTTACCCACCAAAGTTGCTTGCAGGCTAATGTGCCTCACTCACTCTCCCAGCTTTACACTCCTGATATGGCCAGAAACTGGTGTTCCTGTGATAAGAACATCAGGAAAGCCTGTTGGATCAGGCAAACAGTCCTCACACTGGTCCGGGAAGTAGATCATAGCCTGCCTTCAAATTGGCCAATGGCGGTCAGGCTGCAGTACTGGCTTCGCCCCAGGGTGGATCAGACTAGGTTGGCTCTGGGGTATATAAGCCTGGCCATCCTCCACCTCCTCTTTCAGCGGTCAATCGTCATGCTTGGTTGCAATACAAATTCTCTTTGCACAGGACTGGGAGGGGGCAGTGATTGGATAGGACAGAGATGTCCCTCCTCCCAGCCCTGCCAGCCTGCTCTCCCTTCTTTCAGTTCCCTATCTTAGCCAGTTTTTAACCAGAGTTGGACAGGGCAGACCTTGAAATAGGAGGCACCATTAGGCAGAGTGATTTAAGCCACAAAATGCTACGTATTTAATTTTGCCTTTTAATTTTACCAGCAGGGAAGAAGTTGGTGTAGAAGGAAATGGGGTCTGCCCATCCCTGGTCTAGATTATTGTGTGCCACACAACTGAGAAAACCACCACTCATCAATAAAGCGACCCCAAGCTGTCATTCTGGAGGAAGAAGCGAATGAGGTGGGGAGGCCGTTTGCAACACTCTTACCTCGTAAACTCACCCAGAGTCCCAATAAATCCACTCTTCCAACCCCCTCCTGCTGTTTTATGTTTGCTTGGCGGAACTCATCCAGGAGGCAGGAATGCAATCCTCTTGTTCAACTGTAAATCAGTTGTGCCCTACTCATTGGAGACTCTGTGAACAGGCATCTATCTTCTCGCTGCAAAACTAAATATTGCAGTACAACCGTGTGCTATGTAAGATTGTCGCCTGCTTCTCTGGGTTGCAAAGCATCCTCAGGAGGGAGGGATTTGAAGTAAGAAAGGGGCAGAAGGGGATCTGGTGTCCATTGCCATTCCTATTTCTCTCTGAAACATCCTCTGCTAGCTGCTTTTTCCTTCCAGAGGATTCATAGCTATGTGTATTTTGCAGTGTGGGTCTGGAATACCATGGAATGAAAAACGGCTTGGCGTTAAGGAGTTTCAGAGAGCAACTTCCTCCTCCCTCCCCACCCCTCTCTCCCTCCTCCACATCCTCCCTTCCTCATTGAAAATAATCACTCCAAGGGTGCTATTCAAGGGAAAAACATCCAGTGGGCTTACATTACATGAAGCCCTTTTTGCACATGACTTGTCAAAGAGGCAAATGATACTAGGATTTTTTTAATCAGCATCACTGCAATATGCTTCCTTATGTCATCTTTCACTTCAAGGCTAGGAACAGTATCTCACCCAATCTGCAGGGCACCATAATAACAGCTGATTCTGAGAAAAGAGGGAATCAGCTACCGTTGGGGAGAGAAATTGAAACAAAATTGGTCTCGCAAGGTGCTAGATGCACATGAGAAAGTTGCTGTGATCATAATGGCTGGTGATGGGGTTGTGGAATGATTCAGATCCCTTCTGCTGCCTTACCTTTAGCCTGTGGCTATCCAAGTTGTAGTTCAGTGGTAGAACATCTGCTTTGCATCCAGAAGGTCCCAGCATCTCCAGGTTGGAAAGTCTGGAAAGTCGCTGCCAGTAGATGTAGACAGTACTGAGCGAGATGGGCCAATGGTCAGACTGTATATGGCATTTATTGACCTGACTAAGGCTTTCGACACTGTAAATCGTAGTGCCCTGTGGACTGTCCTTCTGAAAATTGGCTGCCCAGATAAATTTGTAAACATCATTTGGCTCCTCCATGATAATATGACAGCAACAATCGCAGATAACAATGGCGGTCAAAGTGAACCATTCACAGTGGGATCAGATGTTAAACAGGGTTGTGTTGTCGCCCCAACTCTATTCATTATCTTCATTGCCATGATCCTACACTTTGTCGAGGGGAAACTCCCCACCGGAGTAGAAATCATATATCAAACAGATGGAAAGCTCTTCAATCTGAGCAGGCTGAAAGCAAAGAGTAAGGTTACCGTAACTTCCATTACAGAGCTTCAGTATGCTGATGACAACGTAGTGTGAGCACACTCAGAGGATGACCTCCAAACCATCCTAAATATTTTTGCAGAAGCTTATGAAAAGCTTGGCCTATCACTCAACATCCAAAAAACCAAAGTGCTGCACCAACAAGTACAAAATAACCCCTCTGCAGCACCACAAATCCAACTCAATGGTGTAATGTTGGAAAATGTTGATCACTTCTCCTACCTAGGCAGTTATCTTTCCACAAGGGCCAACATTGATGCCAAAATCCAGCATTGCCTGAGCTCTGAGAGTGCGGCTTTCTCCCGATTGAAGTACAGAGTGTTTGAGGACCAGGACATTCGCAGGGAAACCAAAATGCTTGTTTACAAAGCTATTGTACTACCAACCTTACTATATGCTTGAGAAACGTGGACCACTTATAAACGCCATCTCCAACTCCTCGAAAGATTCCATCAACGGTGTCTCCAAATTTTTTTACACATCACTTGGGAAGACAGGCGAACTAATATCAGTGTACTGGAAGAAGCAAAGATCACCAGTGTTGAAGCAATGATTCTTCAACATCAACTTCATTGGACTGGTCATGTTGTGCAGTTGCCTGATTATCGTCTTCCAAAGCAACTACTCTATTCTGAACTTAAAAATGGAAAGCGTAATGCTGGTGGTCAACAAAAGAGGTTTAAAGACTGTCTCAAGGCAGTCTAAAGAAAAGTAGTATAAACACTGACAACTGGGAAACACTGGCCTGCGAGTGCTCCAGTTGGAGAATAGCCTTTACCAAAGGTGTCATGGGCTTTGAAGACACTCGAACTCGGGACACAAGGGACAAACATGCTAAAAGGAAGGCATGCTTGGCAAATCCACACCGTGATCAACTCCCACCTGGAAACCAATGTCCTCACTGTGGAAGGACATGTGGATCCAGAATTGTCCTCCACAGTCACTTACGGACTCATTGTTAAAACCATGTTTATGGAAGACAATCTTACTTGGCTACAAGTGATCGGCAAAGAAGAAGACTTCTGTTAGGAGGCCTGTCATTTGCAGAAGGTGGTATCAGCTTCTCCAAGAAAACATCTGGAGCAATGGACTCTGATCCAGGCTCAGGAATGCAATACCTCATGGACCGCCTCTTTCCATATCAACCTACCCAGACCCTGAAATCATCTTCTGAGGCCCTTCTTCGTGTGCCTCCTCCTAGAGAGGTCTGGAGTGTGGCAATGCAAGAACAGGCCTTCTCTGCAGTGGCTCCCCGTCTATGGAATGCTCTCCCCAAGGAAGTTTGCCCAGCGCCTTCATTATACACCTTTAGGCATCAGGCAAAAATGTTCCTTTTTAACCAGGCTTTCGTTGACCTGATCAACATCCTATGCCCTTTTAAAATTTGGCTTTTTGGGGGAGGTATTATTGGGTTATTGTTTTTATTTTTATTTTATTTATTGTGATCTTTTTTGTGAACTGCCCTGAGACCTCCGGGTATAGGGCGGTATATAAATTCAATAAATAAATACTGTATTTTTTGCTCTATAAGACTCACTTTTTCCCTCCTAAAAAGTAAGGGGAAATGTGTGTGCGTCTTATGGAGTGAATGCAGGCTGCACAGCTATCCCAGAAGCCAGAACAGCAAGAGTGATTGCTGCTTTCACTGTGTAGCGATCCCTCTTGCTGTTCTGGCTTCTGAGATTCAAAATATTTTTTTTCTTGTTTTCCTCCTCTAAAAACTAGGTGCGTCTTGTGGTCTGGTGCATCTTATAGTGTGAAAAATACGGTAATAATCCAGAGTCCTAAAAATGCCAGTGTTCTAGATGCCGGTTTACACTGCACATCTTTAAGTCTGAATTGCCCACAGACCCAGGACAAGGATTAAATATCCTTTTGATGGTGCTGTATTGGGAAATAGTCCTTGCTGATCTACTGTAAATCACCCAGAGAGCCATCTGTAGATCCCCATTGACCTTCTACTCATCTCTGGTCCAGGTGAGGCCATAAAACTGGGCCACGCTACGCAAAGAGTTTCATTAACTCCAGGGTTCCAATAAAGCTAATTGATTTAGGAACAAATGAGAAAATCGATTCCGAAATGGGGAGGAAATAAAACAAAACACAAGAGTTAACTAGCTAAGCTTTATATATGAGCCAAAAATAGAACAGTGTGCATTTCAGAAGAGCTTACAAGCAGGGTCTGGGTGTCTATGGGCAAAGAGTCAGGCCTCTTGACCAATCCCAAGAAGAGCCAGGAGACATGGGCACTGGAATTCCAAAGGTCCAATCAAATAGCTCCAAATGGCCATGGTCTTTGGTACGTCCTGCACATTCCTTTAGATAACAATTTGCTGAGTCATTGCAAGGCCTTCCGCTGATTCAGATTGTGGTGCCTACAGATGCCTGGGCAGGCCTATGCATAGTTTTAGCTCAGAGGCTTGATATATGGAAGAGGGAGGGACCACCGGTTCATTTCAAAGGCCAGATGTCAAGATGAGTCGGGGCCTCATGTCAAGGCTGGAGAATCTTTTCCAGCCTGAGTGAAGCATTCCTTTCATGGGGAACCTCCCAGTGGGGCTCTGTATTCCAGTATGGAGGGGTAACAGATACAAAGCCATCAACGTTTCCCTTTTTTAAAGGGAAATTCCCTTATTCCGAATAGGATGCCTCGCAAGAAAAGGGAAAAGTTGACAGCTATGAACAGATATGCTTCTTACCTCTGTAAAAGTAAAGGACCCCTGACCGTTAAGTCCAGTTGCAAACGACTCTGGGGTTGCGGCGATTATCTCGCTTTAGTGGCCGAGGGAGCCGGCGTTTGTCCACAGACAGTTTTTCCAGGTCATGTGGCCAGCATGACTAAGCCACTTCTGGCGAAACCAAAGCAGCGCACGGAAACGCCGTTTACCTTCCCGCTGGAGTGCTACCTATTGGTCTACTCGCACTTTGACGTGCTTTTGAACTGCTAGGTGGGCAGGGGCGGGGACCGAGGAATGGGAGCTCACCCCGTCGTGGAGATTATTACCTCTGTACAGTAGACTAAATTCCAGCTGTGCAAAAGCCAGAGGTTTGCACAAATACAAACACCCTTCCATCCTGGCACTATTGCAGTTCAAGGACACATAACAGCCAGCCAAAAATATTTTGAAGGGGCTGCAGAGCAGGACCACTGAGAGGTGAGGACTGGGAAAGGGAGTGTTGCCTAGTCAGAGCCCCTGGGGCAGACAGGGAGCTCGGGGGGGGGGGGGGCGGCGGCTGCATTTGGCCCCCAGGCCTGAGGTTCACAACCTTTGGCCTAGTGGACCCTACTGCACTTTCCTTACCCCACCAAGATTCAGGTGGACCTTGCCTTACAGGAACTCTGCCATTTTGAAAATACTAGTTTCCTTTGTCAGGCTTTTAAGCAGGAATATACGTACAGTGGTACCTCAGGTTAAGTACTTGATTTGTTCTGGAGGTCTGTTCTTAACCTGAAACTGCTATTAACCTGAAGCACAGCACCACTTTAACTAATGGGACCTCCTGCTGCTGCTGCTGCTGCCGCGCCGCCGGAGCACGATTTCTGTTCTCATCCTGAAGCAAAGTTCTTAACCCGAGGTACTATTTCTGGGTTAGTGGAGTCTGTAACCTGAAGCGTATGTAACCTGAAGCATATGTAACCTGAGGTACCACTGTATTTCATCTTCCCGGGGTCCTTTTTTGCTGTTTGAGGCAAGATCTCTGCCGTGTTCTCCTTTTTATTCTTATATGATTTTTCCCCGGCTTAAATTTTGTGTTTACTGTGCTCTTATCTTGCAATCCCCCTGGAAGGCCCTTTTGATGGAAAAGGTGGCACTGAAAGCAGATGAACAAAAGAGAAGGGGCAAAGAGCACCAGCTTCTTCTCTCTGCATTTTCACTTCACAGATCCTGCAACAATGTTCTGGTGCATTTCCCCCCATTGTTCCCCTAAAATACCTGTGCAGGCACATTTCTGTCACATTACACGGGTGGGCGGCTGGGAATTCCATCAAATTACCGATTATTTATTCAGTTCCCTAAGTGGTGCTGAAGGATGAATGAAAAATGTAAAGAGTTCCTTAAGTGCATTTTCTTCTGGCAATTCAATCCAATCAGGCTCTGGTATTAAAAATTCAACATCTCTCGTCTGCTTTCTGTTGTAAGGAAACAACAGGGGGGTGGAGTGTGGAGGGGGTTGGCAGACGTTCTGCACTCTGTCTCCAGGCAGGGCTCCTCAGATCCATTTGGACAGGGCTCACCAAAGGCAGCAAACCTCCAGATGCTTCGCTTGGGTGAATCCCATGGGGCTCACTAGTGCAAAGCACAGAACACGATAAAAATGGGGTGGTGTTCATGTGGGGACAGTGTTTAATTGACAACACCATACATGCATTCAAAGGTTACCACTCAGGATACAGATTTATTTTGTGTTAAGTGTGATGGGTGTTAAGTGTGATAGGGACGCGGGTGGCGCTGTGGGTAAAACCTCAGTGCCTAGGACTTGCCGATCGTATGGTCGGCGGTTCGAATCCCCGCGGCGGGGTGCGCTCCTGTCGTTCGGTCCCAGCGCCTGCCAACCTAGCAGTTTGAAAGCACCCCCGGGTGCAAGTAGATAAATAGGGACCGCTTACCAGCGGGAAGGTAAACGGCGTTTCCGTGTGCGGCTCTGGCTCGCCAGAGCAGCGATGTCACGCTGGCCACGTGACCCGGAAGTGTCTGCGGACAGCGCTGGCTCCCGGCCTATAGAGTGAGATGAGCGCACAACCCTAGAGTCTGGCAAGACTGGCCCGTACGGGCAGGGGTACCTTTACCTTTACCTTTAAGTGTGATGGGTATTCATCTAGGTTTTACTCAGAGAATAGGCCCACTGAAATTAATGAACATGGCTAAGTTGGGGCCATTTGTTTTGTTAAAAGAATCCTAAGGTCTCAAATATAAATTAAATGTTCATAAATGTACAAGGCGAACACACGCGTAAGTATATAAACCACATGTCTGAAATAGTACAGGAGAGTAATCCTGACTCTCCCAAATTGACCTCAAATATTTCTCTGCAAGGAGAAAGGAAATGGGAAAGCCTGCCCTCCCCCCATGTCTTTGCTTACAAATCCTGTTTAAAGGACGTATTTGTGTATGAATAGGGTGAGCTTGTGACCTGGATTCAGGAACTAAACTATTAACCATCACAAAAGAATGGCCAGGCTGCCCAGGTAAAGCAATCAATGACTATTATCAAGTATCCTGGCAAACAGGATTTCTGCTGTAGACCACCTCCTCTGCTGTAGACCACCACCTTCTGTGATGTATGTATAACGTTTCAGGGGGGTGATATTGGGCTACAGGGTGGGTAACTTCAAAAGTCTATATAAGGACTTATGTGTGGTGAGTAGGGACCCTGTTGCAACAGTTAATAAAGATCAGGCTTATTAGCCGCTATGCTTCTCAATATACTCTGGTTGGCCTCTGTAATTTTCTCCTGTTATTTTCTCCTACCTATAGAGAACCCACTTAAGGACTCTATATGGGCTCTTGGATACCCCATAAGGGGAAGGGAGCAGGGGTTTTTTTTCTTATAACAATTTCAAGAAGTTTCTTCTTAGTAAAACTTAGTTGACCACCAATCTGTCATGAGCCCATGGAGCTGGCTTAGAGGGAGTGGGGGGATCCCAAATAGGTTGGGGTAGAGAACAGGGAGATGGTGGCAGATGGCCCAGACAAGGACCTGAGCACGATGAGGGAGGCCACTCTGAGAAATGCCAAAGCTGGGAGAGGGAGCCAGTGATCAGGAGGGTCAGAGTTTGGATCCTGGATCCTGGAGAAGGCACAAGCGGGTTGTCAAAGAGGTTTTTTTCTTAGGACAGCCCTATTTTCACCAGAGAAATGTTGGAGGGTATGGAGTTATCTGACCTCCAAGCCATCTCAAGGAAGCCTTGTATAGGGAAGTTGTTTAATGTTTTATTTATGTTTTTTATATATTTTGGAAGGCACCCGGAGTAGCTGGAGCAACCCAGTTGGATGGGCAGGGTATAAATAGTAAAATTATTATTATTATGGAATAGGTTGTCCCTATTTTCATCAGAGAAATGTTGGAGGGTCCACCCACAACTGCCGCTGCCACTCCTTCCTGTCACTCCTGTCACTCGTGTCACAAAGGTGCCTCTATTGAGGCAAGTCGGACCCTGAGGAAGCCTCTCTGTGGAGAAGGACATGTAGATGCCAGCAGTGGCCTGAACAAACCTCGCTGGCCCTGCCCACTTGCAGAAGCACTCATTTACTTATCCAGAGCAGGAATGCTTGCCATTTGCTATGTTAAGTCTTGTGTCTGCCCCACTTTTCAAAAGGAAGAGGCAGGGGGAAGTGGAGTTTGTTGGATCAACGTTTCAGCTTGCAATTAGCCATGTGATTCACCCTCTGCACCTGTAAACCTTGTCTTGCCTATATATATATATACCACCCAGATCTATGCATTTATTAAACACTGGCAGAAATAGAAACCTGAGTTCGAGTTCTTCTGGCAGCAAGGGCCAGGACACACTCTGTATAGCCTACCTTTCAACCAACATGTATTGACAGGATAATCTGACTGGGTTGCCCCAGCTACTCTGGGCAGCTCCCAACAGAATATTAAAAACACAATAAAACATCAAACATTAAAAACTTCCCTAAACAGAGCTGCCTTCAGATGTCTTCAAAAAGTCTAACAGTTGTTTATTTCCTTGACAACTGATGTGAGGGCGTTCCATGGGGCGGTTGAGACTACTGAGAAGGCCCTCTGCCTTTGCCCTATTGAAAGATTAAAGACTGATACAGACAAAAATGGTCCTAGCTATGATGGGGACTAAGGCACTAGCAGAAGAGACTTGAAAAAAAGTTAGACAAATACATGAAGGATGTGAAGGTATGAGGGAGGAATCTGAGGACTGATGGTTCCCCTGTTTTCTGGGTCCGCCCCACTACCAGACCTTCACTTCTCTAGTCCAGAGGCAGAATACAATTGTGGGTGGACGGTTCTCTCCATTTTGTGAGATTAAAAACAGGGAACTTCGCTAACTGGGCCATGCGTCCCATCCAGCAAGCTAATCCTTGCATTCCAAATGTTTGTATTGTTTAAAAGAGGTCTAAGAAAGGAGAACTTTGAATTGCTTTGGAGACTAGAACACGACATACAGTAAATGCAAACACACATAAATATGAGCACATTTTTTAAAAAATCCTCTTTGGAAGCCAGACTCAATTGTCAAATTTCGTTAGATCTGCTTTATGAAGCAAAAGCAGAGCTTATGCACACATTCAGTGCAACAAAGGATTTCCTACTATGCCGCAGGAAATCTGACAAACCCAACGATTCACTAATTGACGTATGTTCCAGTGCTCTGAGCGGGGAAGGGGAGACGACAAAACCCTATCCTCCCCCTTTTGAAGTAAACAGCTTTAAAGCAAATCTTCATGAAGCACTCTAATAATCCATAGTCTATCTTTGAGTGAGTGATGCATAGATGTCTTTGAGACGGTTCAGTTACTCCCCGGTAAGCATGTATAAGATAGCATGTATAAGATAGTGCAGCCTGCATTTGGCTTCCCAGGTGATGTCGAGTTACGTATTGCATAATTTGTCCAAGGCACTAAATCAACCTTTGCCAACCTAGTGCCCCCTATTGTCTGGTGGTGATGGGAGTTGTAATCTAAGCTGCCCAGAGGTCACCTGGTTGATGAAGGCTCTTCTAAGGCATGGGGATATTTTATTTGTTTGTTTCTTTATTTAGGAGAATTAATTAGAGAATCCCTTATGAGGAAAGTGTTAAGTTGTAGGTGAACATATCAGACGACACAGTGATTCTTCAGACAGCTCTTGTTTATTCACAGGCCAGAACAGAAGTGAACTGAAGGGTTCAGCCAACCTGCTTATATAGAGCTCCACTACAACGCAACAGTAACAACTTTCTGTAACTATCCAATCACTGAACGTCACTTTCAATTCCTTATTTGCATATGCGGACCTGAGTGAAAACTATCTACAGTATCCCCCTGCTGGCCCAGGGTGAGAACTTCAGTACATAACAGAAAGATTGCAGCACAAGGGGACAAGATCGAAGTTTTATAAAATTATTCATGGCCTGGAAAAAGTGGCTAGAGAAAAAGATTTCTGCACTGCTACAACACCTGAGCCTCTAGTGACAAAGCTTTATCTAGGAGCACTGCTAAATCACATACCTGCTCCTTCCGAGGTAGGGCACCCAAATCCAGACAGGCAACTGACCTATTTCTCAGGCATGAGAGCGACTTGCCCATAGAGCCCTCCCCCTTCTGGGGCTTCAGACTGAATTTCCCTCCTCATCC
This sequence comes from Podarcis muralis, assembly GCF_964188315.1. Lineage (NCBI taxonomy): Eukaryota > Metazoa > Chordata > Lepidosauria > Squamata > Lacertidae > Podarcis > Podarcis muralis. Next base: position 20,278,105 of record NC_135655.1, on the reverse strand, counting down.
AGCTCACTGCAGCAATGAGGCAGTGCACTGGTCCAGGGCCACAAAACTGCAAACAACAGGGGTCCCCACATATGGTAACACAAACAGCAACATGGCCTGGAACTTTGTGAAAACATAATAAAAATGTACATATATTGAAGTCTCATGGTTGCAATGCACTTTACAGACAATGAATAAACCTACCAATAGTGTGGCGTGCTGGTAAGGGTTGGTTTTGACAATATTATTATTATTATTATTATTATTATTATTATTATTATTATTAGAATTTATATACCGCCCTATACCTGCAGGTCTCAGGGCGGTTTACAGAATAAAATCAAAATATAAAACCACAAAATCCATAATCAAAATAAGAACAACAACCACCTAATAAACACCTCCCCCCAACCCACATTTTGAAAAGGCATAGGATGTCAACCAAATCAACCAAAGGCCTGGTTTATTAGAGTGTGCATGTGCTGTATGCCGGCTCCCTCGGCCAGTAAAGCGAGATGAGCGCCGCAACCCCCGAGTCGGTCACGACTGGACCTAATGGTCAGGGGTCCCTTTACCTTTACCTTGTTTTCACCACCCTGAACCATTTAGTACAGGGCCACTCCTGATCCTTGTGGGGTGAGGGGTGGGGACACTCCATTTCTACATCTCTCCCTGCAGAGAACTGTTCCTTTATCTTTACTCTCTGCTCCCTGCTACATAACCAAGTCCTGATACAGAAAGTCCTCTCCTCTTGAATCACAGAACTTTAGAGTTGGAAGGGAGTTGGAGGATCATATAATCCATGTATGTCCAACAGGTAGATTGTGATCACTGGACATCTGTGGTAGACCACCAGTTCCCCCCAAAGAAACCTGCACCCCTAAAAAACGAGGCTTTCCTCCCCCCAAAAAAAAGCTCAACACCTCAACAACTTAACAACTTTGACCTGAACCCCCAGTAGATTACTGCCAGTTTTTAACTCTGTGAGTAGATCACAGGGTCTTGGGAACTGGCCACCCACCCCGATTCCATTGCAGGAATACGGGGATCGAACCTGCAACCTTGTCATCATCAGCACCGCGCTCTAACCAACGGAGCCATTTCTTATTCCATAACTGCGCAGCTTGCTCAGGAGTCTTTGGTGAGGCGCCTTGTAAAAAAGAAAAAGAAAGAAAACCTTTTGAAAATCTAATGAGTGCTTACGAACAACGGAGATGCTGTACGCTGGGAAAACAGAAGTGACCTGTTGAGCGTCTGCCTGCCTCTCATATCATCCGGTCATTTTTTTTTAAGGCTCAGGAGACCTGCCAAGGTCCATCTGCGTGTGCGTAATGTGTGTGTGTTTGGCATCGTAGCTGGGGACTCAGGTGGTTGGCTGGCTTAGCAATTTCCTTTGCACGAGGCAGAAGCCGGAGCAGGAGGCGGAGAGAGGAGAGCCTGTCCCCCTTTGTCTGCTGCTGCGACTGAGCGGCCCGGGAAAGGGGGCGTGGCCAGGCAGCAGCGAAGGCGGCTCCTCGCGCGGACTAGTTGCTTGTGGAGACTCCAGCTGGCGCCGCCGCCGCCGCCGCCACAGCCAGCATCGGGGCGGACCATGTTCCGAGGAAGCTGGGGACAGCCAGGCAGCCGCGCGGGCTCCGCCACCCCAGGGAGCTGGAACTGGTAACGCGCCCCAAGCTGCTGCTGGGGGAGGCCCCTCCCCAGCCCCCCAGAGACGAAGCCACGCCGGGGGGCAGCAGCAACCTCAGCACCAGCTTCACCGCCAGCTCGGCGAGGAGCACCAACAACAACAGCGCCAGCAGCAGCAGCAGCAGCACCTCGGGGTCCAGCAGCACCATGGATCTCTCCTTTATGGCCGCGCAGGTAAATGGCGAGAGGCGACGTCCCGACCCCACCCCGTCGAGGGTCCGCTGAGCCTTCGAACCGCCCCTCTCCGCGCCCCCCGAATATTGGGAGGGGGTGGTTTGCAACAGCGGATACCCCCCCCCCAAAGATGCGTGGGTCATCCATCTCTGACATCCGTAGCCGTCGTGATGGATGAAAGGGGATTTTGCGTAAAGCGCTTAGGATTCCAGCGGAACCGCTTTGAGGTTCTGGGCGACTAAGCGGAATACAAGTGAATACAGTGAAATGAATGGAGGAGGCTTTGGATAGAGGGGCGACCTCGAAGCCGCCCCTCGCTAGGAAAGGGTGTTGCGGTTGCACAGGTTTCTGGGTGGATGCTTTGAGATGCACTGCCCCCCTCCTTTTCTATTTTTAGGCGAGGAACAGGAGGAGGGGAGTGGGGAAGCCTCTCTGTCTCTCTCCGCTCCCTCTCCCCCTTTGTTACTTTCCAGTAACAAGAGGTTTTAGGGCTTAGTGAAATAACCCCGAGAAGAACGTGGGGATGGAGGGATAAAGAGGTTTGTGCAAGATTTTTGTTTCTCCCTTTATTTTGAACGCAACAAGCCAATTTCCCCCTGAAGGAGATGAAGGGCTGCGTCTGCCTTGCAGCAGCAAATAATAGAATTCTCCAACTGCACTGATTTCTTTCATTTGCTTAAGACGTTTCTGTCCCACTTAATAATTTGCATTTCTAATAATAATAATGTATTATCCGTCCTTCACCCTAAGGTCCCAGGGTGTATGCAAAATTCAGTATGCTTGGAAACCTGTTAACTGTGGGATAATTAGATTTGGTGGTGTGTAGCATGAGGAAGTACACTTCCCTGTGGGGATAAAGCAGATGGGTAGGAATAATTTTCAAACCCCCCCCCCAATACTTCTATGTATATATAATGTAACAGCACTATCCTCTATGTTTACTCAGAGTAAGCCCCACTAAGTGCAATGGGATTTACTCCCCATTATATAGATATAAGACTAGAGCTTTACCTGTGCTTGTCTACTGAGAAATAAGCCCCACTGTCCTGCTCTGTGCCTGATCCATCCATCTTTCCATCCTCTCTGTCTTGACCTACCCATACAGTACAGCCATGCTGACTATGGATGATGGGATTTGTAGTCCAAAACATCTGGGAAGTATCAGGTTAGCAAAGTTCGATCTACTGTTAGATTTCTGGCTTGCAGTAGATAACAAAGGATTTCCAACACACAGTTGTTTAACAATAGCAGCAGCAGCAGCAACAGCAACAACAACAACACAGGGAGAGAGAGAGAGAGAGAGAGATTGAGTGAGAGAGTGTTAGCTGCTGATATGAGTGGGGGACAGGGACTTAAGGGAAAACGAGTGCAGTTTTGTATGCGAAGACTGAGAACTGAGTTCCTAGGCATGCATACCACAGGTGCTCTGTTCCTTAATTCTAAGGGTGTATCCACCCCTTTCCTAAACCACTATTTTCACAGAATCATAGATATGTATTCTGGACTGGATTGGACTAGGCTCCAGCTGGCGGACTTCTGTATTCCAGGGTAAACAAACAGTTGATTCTGCAAGCTTGATGTCTACCCACCTCTGCCTTATGGTAAAAGGTTTAGTAGAGCCTCAATGAAGGATTAAAGTTTAATTTCCTATATGGAAGAGTTGAAGGGAGAAAGCTCCTGCCGATTCTTATCTCCCCAGCTGGTTTCTTGACTGACCTCATATAGTGTCAGTGAAGTCGGTCATAGGATAATCAGTGTTAGGAACTGAGATATGAAAGCTAGGAGCTAAATGGCACCTTAAGCCTAGGTTATGGGCACAACAACGGAATGTCTTTTTTAATAACAAGAATACAAAGCTGAACATGAATGAAATGCAGCTAAAATATTATGTTCATTTTTTACATGGTCTAGTCCTTCCCCTGCCCAGCCCACTAATATTCTTACAAGGGTCTCTTCTCCAGTCTTCAGAGAGTATCTGGAAGTGGGGAGGCAGAAAAAGGTCCTCTTTTCCTTCCTCTTCAGTTTTAAATCTGAAATCTTAGGCACAGAGCTCAGAAACCGCTCGCGCTAATGAAATTCCTCGTCGTAAAATGCTCCTAGAACATTGGGAGTTTCGAACACTGAGGACAATAGATCTGGTGTAATTCTACTGTTCTTCTTGTAAAAAGAAGAAGAAGAAAAGCCATCTTTGGGCATGACTAACCAAGAAATCGTCCTTCACAGTCCTAGTGAAATGAACAAGAGGCGCATGAGAACATGGGTGCCTTTTTGCGTGGTTCCCATAAATTAAAATGGACTGTGTGCAGGTGTATATCTTAGAGTGCTCATTGTTTGGAAAGGTGGGTTGTGGTGGTGGAACTCCACTCACCAAAGTAGATTTAATCAAAGTTTCCGCCCCCTGGATAAGTATGCACCCAGAGTATGTTTTGAAAAGTTTCCTGTCTTTGCCATAAGGGTAGCTGAAGTTAGAAATCTCAATAATAAACAGCACCTCCAGTTGTCATTGATCATTACTGGCACGCTTTCTCTCCCTTTTTCTCAAACATGGCATCTTAACAGTAGCTTTAGGAGCACAGCCAATATATTCTTGCCTGCTGGTTACTATCTAGCTGTCTGGCCCATTCATACTTATTGCAAAGCTTCGAGCTTATGTCAGGTGATTTCACGTTAAATTGAATTAGGCTGCATTAAGGAGAGATGAAATATTTGTCTGCTGGTAATTCTGACAGGGTTCCCCACCCCCCCGCCTGACATAAATGCCTGTCTCTTCTCTCGGGAAGGGATGAAGACCAGTTGCGAAATGGCTCTCCAGTTACTCAGTTACATTTTGCATGATGTATTTCGGTAATAGGGAGAGCCAAAATAACGTGGTTGTTTTATACCATAGCTCAATAGCTTTGCTTTCAGAAGGTCCCAAGTTCTGCCCTTGGCATTTGTAGGTAAGGCTGAGAGAGAACCTTGCCTAAAACCTGACTTAGTACAGTGGTACCTTGAGTTACAGACGCTTCAGGTTACAGACACTTCAGGTTACAGACACTTCAGGTTACAGACTCCGCTAACCCAGAAATAGTACATCGGGTTAAAAACTTTGCTTCAGGATGAGAACAGAAATCGTGCAGCAGCAGCAGCAAGAGGCCCCATTAGTTAAAGTGGTACCTCAGGTTAAGAACAGTTTCAGGTTAAGAACGGACCTCCAGAATGAATTAAGTTCTTAACCCAAGGTACCACTGTATATAAAACATCTTAGAATTACAGAATTGTAGAATTGGAAGGGACCACAAGGATCATCTAATCCAACCTTCTACAGTGCAGGAATAATAATTTTATTATTTTTATACTGCCCATCTGACTGGTATTGCCCTAGCCACTCTGGGCAGCTACCAACAAAAACGTAATAAAACATCAACTATTAAAAACCTCCCTATACAGGGCTGCCTTCAGATGTCTTTGAAAAGTCAAATAGTTGTTTATTTCCTTGACATCTGATGGAAGGGCATTCCACAGGGTGGGCGCCACTGCCAAGAAGGCCCACTGCCTGGTTCCCTGTACCTCACTTCTCACAGGGAGGGAACCAGTTTCTATGTATCTTACATTGTATTTAGTTTATGTATTGGATTGCATGTTTATCATACCCTCTCTTTGTTCTACATGTGCACTGCTCTGATACAAACATGAAATGGTTTCCTACTATAAGACCTGCTTGCAATATTTATGAAAATGTGTGGAATTTTTGCCCGACAGGTGGCCTATATTTATGATTTAAAAAAATTGGTTAAAAAAAAATCTATAGAGGGAAGGATGCAAACTGCAGCGTTTGGGGGCAAGAATGAACTTCCCTCAGTCCTGAGTTGCTTGTGTTTTGCAGAGCAAGATTCAACCCTTGCTTCCCATTCACAATTCACAAGCCAACTGAATTGATGTAACTGAAGCAGGGGTCAATATAGCTTGCTCTCATAAGGTCCACCATCTCCTTGAATTGCTTTTGCAGGAACACAGGTGGGACCTGCAACAAAAGGTTGCAGCGTGGCGTGTTCCTCCTGTAGAAATTACTAATTCCATTACAACCCTGTCCTGGTATACACATAACACTAAGCCATGATTTGGTTAACAAACTTTGAGTTAACCATGAGTTTCCCCACAGTTGATCCAACAAACCATGGCATGCTTCTCTGAAGTTTAGTTTGTTTCCCAGCTATTCTTGTCTTGTGCCTTTGTTGCTTGGTGAGAGAATGGGAAGGGGAGCCACTGGAATAATTTCCTATTTCCAGGGAGCTGTTTTGCTTCCATAATCAAAGAACCTGTCAAGTTGTGGGCGAACATAGCAGCCGACACAGCGATTTCTCCAGAGCAGCTCTTTATTTGTAAGCTGGACAGAACTGAACAGCAAACAGCTCAGCTGGTCTGCTTTTATAGGCAGCCGGCTGTCAACATTGTAGCAACAACAACCCAGGGTTTCCCGCCTAAAATAACTGACGTGGACCTGAGTGGAGGGAGGAGGCTCCAGAACAGGTATGATAGGAAGTCCTCCCTGTCTGGAACTACATTCCCTTGTGTGTCCACTCCAGGCAACAGGAAAATGTTGTCTTTGACTGCTTCAGTGAAGATGACATCCCACAGGAAGGGACCACAAGGGTCATCTAGTCCAAATCCCTACAATGCAGGAATCTTTTTGCCCAGCGTGGGGCTCAAACACAAGATTCTGAAATTAGGAGTCTCATGCTCTGCTGACTGAGCTATCCCTTCAGCATCCCCATTCTCTAGGACAAGAGTTTTCCCACTTCATGCCTTTGAGTAGCTCTTTCTACAGGAACTTGTGTGTTGCAGAGAGCCAGGGTGGTGTAGTGGTTAGAGTGTCAGGCTAGGACCTGGGAGACCAGGGTTCCAATCCCCACTCGGCCGTGAAGCTCACTGGGTGACCTTGGGCCAGTGACTCTTGCTCTGCCTAACCTACTTCACAGGGTTGTTGTGAGGATAAAAATGGAAGGGGAGAGAAATATGGACACCACCTGGCGTTTTTTCGAGAAAAGGTGGGATATAAATGTAATGGGAATTTTTTTTAAAAAGAAAAGAACACATTGTCAGTAGGCGTAGAATGGTGGCTAGGTGTATAGAGCCTTATTGTTGACTCTCGGGAGCAAGGAATGATCATTTCTGAATGAGCTTTGCAAGGGAAAGTTGGTTTTTTGTTGTTGTTTAGTCGTGTCCGACTCTTCATGACCCCGTGGACCAGAGCATGCCAGGCACTCCTGTCTTCCACTTCCTCCCGCAGTTTTGTCAAACTCATGCTGGTAGCTTCGAGAACACTGTCCAACCATCTCGTCCTCTGTCGTCCCCTTCTCCTTGTGCCCTCCAGCTTTCCCAACATCAGGGTCTTTTCCAGGGAGTCTTCTCTTCTCATGAGGTGCCCAAAGTATTGGAGCCTCAGCTTCAGGCTCTGTCCTTCCAGTGAGCACTCAGGGCTGATTTCCTACGTTTGATCTTCTTGCAGTCCATGGGACTCTCAAAAGTCTCCTCCAGCGCCATAATTCAAAAGCATCAATTCTTCGGCGATCAGCCTTCTTTATGGTCCAGCTCTCACTTCCATACATCACTACTGGGAAAACCATAGCTTTTACTATACGGACCTTTGTAGCTGGAGGCAATTTAAGCTCTCTATCTTTCTCTGTCTTTTTCTGAGGCACAGCATCTGAAGATGTTCAAATGTTACTGAAGAGGGAACAAGGCAGAAATACTGAGCTCCTGTTAGTGGAGCTCATGCTGATTGCATGGCCCTTTTGTGTTTCTGGATCTTAGAAACAGAGGAGGAGCAAACAATGAATCCTATTTGTTATCTGCTTGCAAATGTAGGCCTTCCAAGTTTCGCTCGTGGCCTGTGTATAAGTATCCATGACAGTAATGAATGTACCATTCCCGTTTGGCAATGTATTCTTTTCTGGAACAAATCCAAGGAAACAAGCTTTAAAAAGAGAAAGAGGTTATATTTTTTTCCAGGGGTTGGGGAAAAGAGAACCTGGTGGAGACGCCACATGTTAAAAATGCATGAATACCTGCCTAGATGTGGCACACAGACACCGACTGCTCAGAGATGAAAAACACACAGCTTCTTTGATGCTTGGCAGCAAACCTTCATAGTGTGAGTATTTGGGTTTCTCTCATGGGAAGCTGTTGACCTGGTTCCTAAGATAAGTTAAGGAAGTTCATGGAAGGTACCTTAAGATGTAGATTTGAATTTGTGCAATGCAGGTTATGTCAGTATAGTGGTACCTCGGGTTAAGTACTTAATTTGTTCCGGAGGTCCGTTCTTAACCTGAAACTGTTCTTAACCCGAAGCACCATTTTAGCTAATGGGGCCTCCCGCTGCTGCTGCGCCGCTGGAGCACGATTTCTGTTCTCATCCTGAAGCAAAGTTCTTAACCCAAGGTACTATTTCTGGGTTAGCAGAGTTTGTAACCTGAAGCGTCTGTAACCTGAAGCGTATGTAACCCAAGGTACCACCGTATATGGCTAACAGGAAACAGTAAGTAATTGGTCCCATCGCTTGGCTCTGGGGCGCCATTTTGCTTCGGTTTCATCTGCCTCCCAAAGCCCCAGTTTTGCACTTGGTTTCATTTGGGGGACCTCAGGCTTCTGGTGGGTGGGGTGGAAGCAAAGTCAATTCAGCAAACCTGAGATATGTCCGTGCCATTCCAATGGGCTTCGTCAGATGCCTGTCCACAAAAGCATGCTCTGTGTTGGAAACGATAGTCTTTGGAACATATTGCTTGACTATGTTGTTGTTTTGTGCAACAGATGACCAGACAGTCAACCCCACTAAATTGTTTTAGTTCTTTAATTCTTAACAGGAATGTGTCTGTGGCTTTCAGTTGCATTATTTCTCTCCTATATATACCATATTTTTCCATGTATAAGACTATATTTTTTCCTAAATTTTTGAAGTTTAAAATAAGGGGTCCTCTTATAAATGGATAGTGCATGGTGTATTTTCTTAATTTTGGGTTAAAAAAATAGGGGTTGTCTTATACATGGGGGCATCTTATACACAGAAAAATGCAGTAGCCTGGTGGGGAGGGGAGAAGGGTGAAGCTGCAGTCATGCATGCTGGCCCCTTGGAAGGTGGGGTGGAATCTAGAAATAACTGTAGTGCAATGTCTTTTATTAGGACCAACTAAATATCACAAGGCAGTGAGGAATCGTTTGCCACCTGCTGCATATGCCTACCTGAACCTTAAGGCTTGGGGCTGCAAGAAGAACTGAAACTGTGATTCTTCTTAGGATCCAAGCTGGGCTAGTCTGCCCATGAGGCAGTTGCCTCAGGGCTGCATGGCTCTGGGTAGCTGGGAGGGGTAGCTGGGAGGGGTGGCAGATCTGGCCCTTGTGGAGCACAGCCAGTGGGCAGATGTGGGTAGATGCAGGCATGAAGCAGAGGAGGAGGCAATAGGCATCCACATTCCCTTGGGGAAACACCCTAGGAGATTTTCGGGAAATGTTTTTCCCACACTGGTGGTGACGACAGATGAGTAGTTTGATCCAAATTGCATTAAATGGTGAACCTACGTAATTCGTTCTTTCCGAAACAATGCACAAACCGAAACAGCCCTCCTTTGAAATTTGCACTTCTCTGAATTTTGCCACACATTTCTCCAGCCAAGTACTGTGCACAAAAATGCAGATACTAGGGTAAAGTGTGGGTGAAGGTGTATATATTAGTGAAAATAACATGCAGAAATGCATGATATTAAGGGAAAGCGTATTGCAAAAAGAAAAAGTGCATGTTAGGCAAAATTGCATGTGTATATCAGGAGAAAATTGCACTAAAATGCTGATGAATTCTCATTAAAACTTTTTTTAAAAAATGCAAAGTGAGGTGGAAATGTGGAGAATTGGATTTAAAAATGGACAGATTTGCCAGTCCTTGGTCCAGAATCTATAAAACTACCTAACTGCACCACTGTAGGACAGCACAGATTTCTATAACACAGCAGAAGACTCCATTCTGGCTGCCACACAGACATTTTGAGGTGGGGAGCCTCTACATAGCCCTAACTTCCCCAGTGGGGTTTTAGAATGCTTTGGCCAAATCATGCCTGTAGGGGCTCCCATAAGACCATTGTGTCCAGAATCTAAAATTGCCTAATTTCTCCATTGGACATTGGCCTGCTTGCTTAAACATCATGATCTATGGCAGTGCAAGCAGGCAGTGTTATGTCTTCTTAATAGGCCTCCTTTGGGGGGGGGGTGTAGAAAGCCCTATCCACCCTGGATAGTGCTGTATTAACTCTTTGGCAGGGAAGTCTGTGCCAATTTGCAGTCTGCCAAATTGAAAAAGCATGCACACATCATTCACATCCCCGATGTAACTGAAAGGGTGATCATCGTTTTGTAGTCTGGACCCCATTGCAAAGAGCTAAACTTTCTAAACAAGCATGCCTAAGGTTTCTTTTCTCTATATCCAGCAGGGTTCAGTTCTTGACAATTGATTAGTTTCAACGATTGGGTTAAAATAAAGGGGGAATCTCATCCCAATCATAATTTTGCAAGCCAAGCATTTGGTCTAAAGTGGAAATATTATTCTACCTGGCTCTTGTTAGGATGTCATGTGTAACGGTCTCATTTGACAACCCCCATTTAGATCCTTGAAGTGAAATGCGGCGATGTGGAAAATTAGAACAATGTCGCCAGGAAGTTCAGCAGTGACCAAATGTGTTAGCGCAGGCAGCGCTTCCACGTGAAATGCTTCGTGGCACAAAATCCCTTCAAGGAGTGTGGAATGTTAATCCTTCGACACTCAGTTGATCCATCAAAACCTCCAGCTGTCAAATCTGCTAGGTCCTCTGCGAATGTGATGCACCGTAGCACAAAAGTGGGGCATCGCTGGTGGCAAAGCACTAACCAACCTGTGCTTTGGAGACAAGATTAGGATTGCCCAAGGTGGAATTATCCTTTTAGGTAATTCACTGTCCGGCCAGAAGGCCTTGGATAAATAGCATCAGTTGTGTCTTCTCCTACATACGCTCAAAACGAAAATGTGGTTGCTTTGGCAGGAACTTTAATTGTATCATCATAATGTAGTGATGCAGAATGGGAAAGGGCCATAGCTAGGTGGTAGATCTCATGTTTAGTCCCTGGCATCTCCAGATAGGGCTGGGGAAGACTCTTGCCTCAAACCCTGGAGAGCCATTCATGACAAGGAAGCTTCCTGTGTTCAAGATATATGGAGTAGTGGTCAGAGTGTTGGTCACACAAATCCCTACTCAGTTGTGAAGCTCACTGGGTGACCTTGGGCCAGCCATGTTCTCTTAGCCTAACCCTCTTCATAGGATTGTTTAGAGGAGAAAATGGGGAGGAGGAGAACACTGTATGCCACCTTGAACTTCCTGGAGGAAAGGTGGGATATAAATGAAAAAATAAAATAAATATAAATTTATCTTAAATGAGATTGGTAGGATCAGCAGTAGTGTTTGTTTTTGGGGGTTTTTGGTAAATAAATTTATATTAGTTTTTCACAGTTACATTTTCACAAATAAAAACAAACACCTTTTAACAAACCTTTTCTGAGATTCTTTAAATCTCTGGACTTCCCTCGTTACCTTCTTCTGGTTACTTATATTAACCAATTTCTTCTGCATATCCATTCTTAAACTTTTTCCATTATTATTTCCCTTAATTTTATCTAATTTTCTACTAGTTGCAAGCATTTACTTAAAATCCTGCCAATGTTTCAGCTTGTTTACAGTATTTTTGCACATAAACAATAAACAATTCCCACTCTTTGTTAAATTTCTCGTTATCGTAGTCTCTGAGCTTTGCCGTTAATTTTGCCCTTTCTGAGTAGTCCATTAGCTTGATCCGCCATTCTTCTTTCGTCGGTGTCTTCCCTCCATCTTTGGGCTAACAGTATTCAGGCGACTATTGTAGCATACATAAATATTTTCTTCTGTTCTTTAGGTAGTTCAGTTCCTATCCTAATAAGAAAGCTTCTGGTTTTTTAACAAAAGTCATTATAGATCATTTCCCAGAAGCTTTTAATAACCTTACATTCCCACCACATATGATAAAACGTACCCTCCTTTTCTCTACATTTCCAACACTTATTAGAAGTAATTTTTAAGTTTCTCCTGGATATTTCTCTCTCTCTCTCTCTCTCTCTCTCTCTCTCTCTCTCGTGTGTGCTCACTTGCTATTCACAATGCATTTCTGAGAAGAGTAATACACATAGGGTTGCAGTTGGCTATTTAGCAAAAAAGGTTAACCTGTTTCTCAAATCCCGATTAACCCCTATTTGTAGGTTTAAACAGATTTTGCATGCAAGTACAAGTGAATTTTTCAAAAGTGGATAGTGTGCATAGGTTTATATGAATGAACACACATGTATACCTGCTTCAGTTGTTCATCTTTCAATAGTTGTGCTTTGTTTGTGGTGATAATGTTCCCTTTCTGCTGTTAGCCCAATTACCACTCATTCCCATTTGAGAGTGAATTTTGTACTCACAAGCCCTAAAGGTTCCAGCAGTCAGCGAGTTGGAAAAATGCTTTAAAAATTCTGTTCACATCCCTTATTGGCTACAAGCGTGTTTGAAATCATAAGTTGATAAGAAAGGCTGTCCTGGCTGCAAGAGGCCAAATCCCTTGTGGTGTCTGAAAATTCAGCGCTGTACATTTTTAGTCATAACTGGAATTTCTCTTTCTGAGTTTCCTAATGCCCAGCAGGCTCTGAATCTAGAAAATGAAGAATACATTACAGCTGAATTGCCTGACTTGCTTGCAAAATTATGCAAGGTGCCACCCGAAATACTGATACAAGCCTCCTGCAGCCTACATTTCAGATATCTTGGACCATTATCTGTGCTGGCTGAGGCTGATGGGAGTTTCAGTCCACAACATTGGACTGGGGGAGGTTGGGCAGTGTCATTGTCTGGGGTCCAAGTTTGATTTGCAACCACAAAGCAATGAGTGCCAAAGCAAATGAATACAGTGCAGTCTATTGGGCTTACGGAGCAATCCGATACATGTCTACTGAGAAGTAAGCCCCACTGAATTTAATAGGGCTTATTCCCAAGTACAAGGTTGCAGCCATACTTGAACTGACATTAAAATAAATGAGTTAATGTCCTAGTAAGGCTGTTGGGGTTGACAATGTTCATTGCACAGATCAGGAAACACTCCAGCACCCCAAAAAGCAGGACCTAGATTTTGTAAGCTTTGGTTTCTGCTTGCACAGGGAGCTCCTCTTTAGGAATTTGCCAGGGTGATGGAGGCTGGAGAAAAAGAATACCCCACTCTAGGTGTGACACAACCTAGCTTGTTTGTTGGGGTCATAACCAACCAATCAGGAAGTGGCATGGGGAAACAGGGCTGGGTGTGACCTGAGTGGAGGATCTCCTTTCCTCCCTTGGGACTTAAAAGCTAGACTTCCTCAAACCTAGTTATAACATTTCCAAAATGTACAAAGCATTTTGCCCTGGGGTAATAGAATGGAAAGCGTTGTTGTTGTTGTTGTTGTTGTTGTCATGCCCGTCTGGCTGGGCTGGGCTGCCCCAGCCACTCTGGGTGACTTCCAACACACATAATAACATTAATAATAATAATGGACACCAAACATTAATAATAGCAACCAGATCCTATATAAAAGGTCACAATAACTTTAAAATAAACAACTGATATCAAATAAAGCAACATTCAGTAATCCATTAGAATCCAATAGTAAACAGAAAAATTAAACATCAGCAAATTATAATTAAACAGTTAACACTTATCAGTTGCTTACTTTCTCTCCCTCGATGCTTAAAAAAGGGGTGACACAGCAAATTTAAATTCCTAACTTTTCTAAGCTGTCCTCTCTTAGGAAACAAATTGCAATCGCATAAATAGTTTTTCTCGGGATGTTGGTGTAATAGACTTGTCTCTTGAATAATCACAGGGGTAGAGAGCTCATCTGTGTAATGCCAAACTATAGTTTGTTGTTACGTCTGAACTGAGTGACAGAGAAGTGCTCAGCTGCCTGAATAAGTCCATTCTTTCTCATTGAGTTTGTTGATTCAGTCTTCCACAACCTGGTGCCCTCTGGAGATGGTTGGGCTTCAGCTCTTATCATCCCAGATCATAGGTCATGCTGGCTGGGGCTGATGGGAAATTGGGAGTCCCACAACCTCTGGAAAGCACCAGGTGGGCAAAGGCTGATTTAGTTTTTAGACCTACTTAATATGTCTCTGCACATGGTTTTGGGCAGACTTCAATCATGGCAACACAAACCATTATCTAAGAGTTGTGATGCCATGATTCATCCATGTGGCTCAGCACGCAGAGCTGTTCCGTGTAACATGGTTCTGCTTTGCATTTAGTTTGTGCAGTCTTCTACCCCATCGCTTTTAGTTAGCCCTCCTCTCCCGGTTTAAACCCCAGTTCACTATAACGGTAAGACGCAATGAAAGGGCATGTGAGGACGCAACTGAAACAGATGTCTTAGGCATTGCTAGCACCTGTGAAATGACCTATTAGTGGAATAGCCTTTGCCAAAACAACGAGGGGGGGGGGAGCTGCCATTTTTGCAACTCTTAAATTTCACATTGCTAGCTTGAACATACCATGGAAATGACAGATGGCTAGGAGACTGAAATCAGACATTTTAATGACAGATTTCATGCTGAAGGTGAGGCAGATGGCATGCTTTCCTGGCAAGTGTGCTCAGAGATGGAAAAAACAGGAATTGGACAATAGAAACTTTTGCTGCGAAACACCTTGCCTTCCTCTGTAGATCATCAGCCTAGCACACAGAATGCCCTGTGTGCAGCAAAGTGTGTGTATGTATGTATGTATGTATGTGTGCATGCACACACTTTCTTGGAAGTCTCCACACAATACTGAGGCACCCTTGAATATTTTTACAGAGAGGCTCAGGATAGAGTTCATAACGAATTGGAAATACTTGCAACAAATCTTTGCAAACTTTCTAATGGAAGGGCAGCCTGCCGTATGGCTTAAGACGTTTGCTCTTAAAAACAGATTTAAGAGATGTTTCACAGGCCCATGGCACAATTTGCATAGATTTGTATAGAGTGCCTCTGGGCAAATTAAGGTGGCAGGTGGATGGGTGCTCTGTCGCAGTGGCCCATCGATATATTGAATTTTAAGTGCAGGACTAAGGGACATGAGGTTTGATGCCTAACATAGAAGTTCTGGTGCTCAGACCCTCTGGGAAAACCCATTAACAATGTCCCCTGTCAGGAATATCAGCGGAACATAGAAAAATGCCATAAACTTAGTCTGATGATTGGTCTATCTAGCTCAGTATTATCTGTACTAGCGAGACCCCGCTCTCCAGGGTTTCAGGCGATGGATTGAATGTGAGATGCTTTCATGCAGATGAATTTTCATGCTTTATTACTGAGCCAAGGGCCTGCTAGGCTCTCAGTGTGATGGCTCTATATCAAGTGTGGGGGACATTTGGCCTTCTAGAAGTTGCTGAACCAAAGCTCCACGCAGCTCCGGAAAGCATGGCCAATGGCCAGGGGTTGCTGGGGGTTGCCGTTGCTGTTGGCATCATGGAGTGCACCTCCAGGAGTGAAGTCGAACCACTGCATTAGGAGCACTGAAGTGGTGTAGTAGTTAAGAGCGGTAGACTCGTAATCTGGTGAATCGGGTTCACGTCTCTGCTCCTCCACATGCAGCTGCTGGGTGACCTTGGGCTAGTCACACTTCTCTGAAATCTCTCAGCCCCACTTACCTCACAGAGTGTTTGTTGTGGGGGAGGAAGGGAAAGGAGAATGTTAGCCGCTTTGAGACTCTTTCGGGTAATGATAAAGCGGAATATCAGATCCAGACTCCTCCTCCTCCTCCTCCTCCTCCTCCTCCTCCTCCTCCTCCTCCTCCTCCTCCTCTTCTTCTTCTTCTTCTTCTTCTCCTTCCTCTCCAGATTTGTGTGGGGTTTACTGCTTAGCCTTTTCTTCTCTCAAAGATATCCTGCAAGGCAGTAGAGGTTTAGGATCAGAGTTTTCCTTCTCCTAGATGGGCTACTTTCCCATGTTGACAAGCCCCATCTGCCCCTGACTACAGCATGTGCAAAAACTGCCTTCTTGACTGTTTGGTCTTGTCCACTCAATCTGCCAGAGCCCATCTTTGCATGCAGGTTTCGTCTAGGCCAGCATTATCTATACAGGCTGGCAGCTTTGCAATGGTAATGCCGTGTGCTTTAGAGTCTCATAAGTCACTTTGTGAAAGCAGGGCACCCTGAAAGTAAAAACAAACAAACCTCCGTTGCATCTCTGTTAATTTTCACTTGGTGTGATCTCTGTACAGGTGGTTGGCTGATGGGGAGTGGAAGATACCTGGCATGTGTGAGCTCCTTCCTTGGAGACCTTGGACTGGGGAGAAACTTGAGAGTCAGAGTTCTCCTTCTGTTCCTCACTTCCCTCTACAGCACGTGCAGAAGCCACCTTCTTGACTGTTGGACCCACTATTGGTCTCATCCACTCAATCTGCCAGGGCCTGTCTTATACCCACTATTTTAAAAGTTCTTAAAAGTGGGGTAACAATGCCTCTTGACAGGAAACGCTGAGAATTGTAGCTCTGTGAGATAAACAACAGCTCTCAGCACCATTAGCAAACTACAGCTCCCATAATTTTTGGGAGAGGAAACCATGACTGTTAAAAGCGGTAGCTTTAAATGTACAGCAAATGTGGCCTACCTCTCCGGTGAATGGAAGCTGATGTAGGCAGCAAACACAACCCATTCGTAACGATAAAGACTTCTGTAATGCTTGTCTCAAAGGTTGCTATTTGAATTCTACAGACTAATATTTTTACCACTTCAGATCATTCACTCCGTTGTATCTGTGCTGTGTTGGTGTTTGCTGACTGCGTCTTAATTGGAGGACGCAACTTGGGACGCAAGCCAGGTTCTTGTGTTAAAATAGCATATGTGGTGGCCGCTTGGAAATAGAACTGACAGGGCCTTGCTTTTGTGTGGGAAGCAGCTACCCATCTTGCAGTCGCTGTGTTAGCTATGGATCACAGCATCCACTCCTTCGGATGAAAAGCTTTGTAGTGTGGAATGGAGCAAAAGCAGATGTGCTGGCAATAGCAGCTTGGAGAAAAACCAATCAGGTCACATAGATGCATCTTAGAGTTCTAAGCAGGTACATTTTCATGTAATGCAACAAGTCTTTGTTTCCTTGCTGAAAGCTATACATTGGTATATTTACCCATACTTTTCGTTTGTGGGAAAGGCCATTGAATGAACAAGTAAAGAAGATTTTTTTTAGCTTATAAATATGGGAGCATCGTTCTTTGTTTTTCTTTCATCTGATTCTTTCATCTGCCACCATCTCTTCCTTGCTTTCGAGCCATTCTATTTACTCTTAAATGATCTCATTCTTTCATCCATAACAGCACAGTAGTGCTTTAAGAGAAATAATGATAGCACCATCAATAGCTTGTTGGAATGGGTAACTCTTTTGATAAGTGTCAGGGAACTGCCATCGGCTCAGGGGCGAGAGAGGGAAAGGCAGATGGATTACAGAGAGCCCCCAAAAATCTTGGGAAGCAGCACTTCCTCAGCGGAGGATGGAAGCCACGCCTCTAGTGGGGAGGAGATGCAGGGCTCGGAGGATGCAAGGCGGTGCCAGGACACCTTGCCTGAGCAAAGCAGGGAGGAGGGAGGTCCCCCTTTACCCAAGCCTTTCGCGCAGAGAGGGGAGGCGCAGACTGGGGGTCAAGAAACTACTCTGCTGGCGAAGATTCAAGGACCACCCACTCTCAGATTCTGCTAGTGAATGAGCAAGACATGGAATAGAGGCGCTCTGCATTGTAAAGGTTTTTAGCACCAATAATGAAGCTTTAGAACAGACCAGTGAGGCATCTTGCCTGATTGCTCTCGAGCAACCACCCGATAGCCTTAACAATAAGCTTCTTAATCTGAGCATTTTTCCTTTTCATCCAAGTACATCAGTAGCTTCTCCTGAGCATGCTAAGGCTTTGTTCAGAGAGCAGCGAAATCATAGCAGTTTTGCACACGTCACTTAAACTGTGCACCGGGAGCCAAACTGGATGTTTTCCCAAGATCCACAACTGATCTCTAGACTTTCCTTTTTAAATAAAAACTAAATGCAGTTGGGTTTTTTGGGGGGAAGGGGTGTGTGCTTCTAATTGTGATTGGTAACAGAGTGAGCAAAAAGGTGCAAGACTGCAGTCTAAGACAGTTCTTCAAGTTGCAACTGTAGAAATTAGAATCATAGAATAGTGGAGTTGAGGGACCCCAAGGGTCCTCTAGTCCAACTCCCCTGCAATGCAGGAATCTCAGCTAAAGTGTCCATGACAGATGGCCATCTAACCTCTGTTTAAGAACCTTCAAGCAAGGAGAGTCCACAACCTCCTGAGGGACAGACCATTTCTGTTAGCTCTTCAACCATAGTTTAGAGGTCCCGGGTCCTAAGGAAGTCAGACTGGCCTCCACCAGGGCCAGGGCCTTTTCAGTGATGGCTCCGACCTGGTGGAATGCTCTGTCCCATGAGGCTAGGGCCCTGCAGGATTTAACCTCCTTCCATCGGGCCTGTAAGACAGAACTATTCCGCCTGGCCTTTAATTTTAATTCAGCCTGATCTTTTATTTCCCTTTTCTTCCCCCCTCCCATTTTATGAAGATTACCCACTCTGAGACCCAACAGCTAATTCTCCCCTGGCCTCCTCGCTGGCCCAGGTAGGACCAATTCAGCCAGCTAGCCCTGGGGATTATCTAATGCTTGTTTCCCCTAAATTGATTTTTGAATTTTATTGTTATTCATGTTTTTATACTGTATTTTATGCTGATTTTATAATTGTTTTAAATTTGTTGTTAGCCTCCCTGAGCCTGGTTTTTAAACCGGGAAGGGCGGGGTATAAATAAAAAAATATTATTATTATTATTATATTATTTATTATTCAAGTTTAGCAAAGTCCTTCCCCTGGATTCCCATCCTCTTTTAGGCAAATGATGAAATGGGAATGCCAGCAACTAAAATTTCTAGGGGCTCACCTTTGTACTAAGACCATAGGAAGAGCCTTCTAGATCAAGCAACAGTCCTTCCAAGGCCCAACTTGTCCAGCATCTTGTTCTCACAATGGTCCACCAGATGCTGCTGAGAAGCCTGAAAGCAGGACGTGAGCACAACAGCGCTCTCAGCAACTGGCATTCTGAGATGTACTACCTCCCACAGCAGAGGTAGAGCATAGTGATAGTGTTGAGTTGCCATGTGTCCTCTTCTTCCAGGACACCTTTTTTTCAGGGGTAAATATTGTGTCCGGGTGGATTTTTTAAAATTTGCCCAAATGTCTCTGGCTATAATTTCTGGATGGGACATAGACATAACTGGTGGCTAAAGACTTGCTTTCCTCTTCTCTTTTCCTGCCCCCCTCAGCAGTAGACCACAGCTTCTATAGCCTACATATAAGGTAAAGGGACCCCTGACCATTAGGTCCAGTTGTGGCCGACTCTGGGGTTGCAGCGCTCATCTCACTTTACTGGCCGAGGGAGCCGGCGTACAGCTTCCGGGTCATGTGGCCAGCATGACTAAGCCGCTTCTGACGAACCAGAGCAGCGCACAAAAACGCCGTTTACCTTCCCGCTGGAGCGGTACCTATTTATCTACTTGCACTTTGACGTGCTTTCGAACTACTAGGTTGGCAGGAGCTGGGACTGAGCAACGGGAGCTGACCCCGTTGCGGGGATTCAAACCGCCGACCTTCTGATCAGCAAGTCCTAGGCTCTGTGGTTTAACCCACAGCGCCACCCGCGTCCCTAGCCTACATATAGTAGGGGTATTTAAACGAGAGTCGTCATAGCATCCTCTTTTTTGCTCTTCAAAATATGGCAACCCTACAATAGCGTCTCTAAGTAGTCATTCATAGCCCAATAGTCACACAGCACATAGTTAATCTATGAATTTGCTCCCAGTAGAGGTTGTGATGGCCACCAAGTTGGATGGCTTCAAGAGGATTATACCAGTTCATGGAGACTAACACTATCAGTGGCTACTTCTTCTGTCTTCACTGGCGGCCAGCATTCTAGGTTACCGCAATTGAATCTCTTTATGCTCTTCCTTAAATCATTCTATCATTCATTGGTGTTTTTATCTCAATGGAAATACTGTACCCAAAAACCTATCGTTTACGCTCATTAGGGTACTGGGTTTCGAGTACATTTTCCCCATCCTTTTTCATTATACACTGTAAACATTTTCCTGCTAGGAAGGTAAACCCCATAACCCTCTGAAATCAGTGACCTAATTATGTATGACAGTCATTAGCCCAGTGGAACAGCAGCCTGCCTGAGAGCATCTGTTTGAGAAAGCCCTGTGTTGCCGTTTTACTCTGATGCATTTGAAATGCAAATCGCAGCGCTAATTAGACAGCCTTTCTGCATCGAACCACATAGCTCTTTTCTCTTGAAGCTTGTATGCAACTGTCAGGCAGGCTTCAGAAGAGTTGGGGGGGTTTTCGCCTGTCGCTGTCCGCAGCATTCTCGTTTTCCCAAATGTGCAAGAGCGTTTCTTATGAGGGAAGCAATCTGAGGATGCATCTCTGTAACCTTGCATGCTCACAGAGCCACTCCCATTTCTTGGGGCCCTAATCTCCAAATCCTTCCATGCAGATGTGGGGTGTGGTTCTCCATGAAGCTGAGCCTGTGTGCATAAATATTGTTAAAATAGCCGCTCTCTTAGAACAGCCTCCTGGCTACAATAGTCACCATACGCCTCCTTGAATAAAAGACATCTTTCATTGCCTGTAGGGAAAGTGCTCTCTCTGCTGGGCTTCAGGGGACATCTGTCAACAATGGAGGTAGAGGATCTTTTCAAGTAAAGACTCCTAAACCAACCTAGTTCCATCATTTAAGCTCTACCGAATGTTTGGAGAAGGGGTCAGCAAACTTTTTCAGCTGGGGGCCAGTCCACTGTCCCTCAGACCTTGGGGGGGGGGGTTGGGCAATATTTGGGGGGGCGGCGGCGGGGAGAACGAATTCCTATGTCCGGCAAATAACCCAGAGATGCATTTTAAATAAAAGCACACATTCTGCTCATATAAAAACACGAGGCAGGCCCCACTAATAACCCAGAGATGTATTTAAAATAAAAGGACACATTCTACTCATGTAAAAAACACGCTGATTCCCAGACCATCCGCAGGCTGGATTTAGAAGGCAATTGGGCCACATCCAGCCCCCGGGCCTTGGTTTCTGTACCCATGGTTTGGTAGAACGGGAGTTCTGAGGCAAGGGGGCAGCCTTGTGGGGAGGAAAGTTTATCAATGGCCCACATAAGGGCGGTCTTTTATGTATTGGCAAAATGAACTACATCAGCAAAAAGAGGTCAAAAGAGGTTACAGATTCAGTGTAGTGGTGAGAGTGTTGAACTAGGACTTGGGAGACTAGGGTTCAAATCCCAACTCAGACATGATACTCTCACTGGCTGATCTTGGTCCAGTCAACTGCCTCTCAGCTTAACCTACTTACAGGGTTGTTGTGGGGAACAAATGAGGGAGAGAACCACCTTGAGCTCAATGAAGAAAAAAGTGGAATGTACTGTATTTTTCGCTCTATAAGACACACTTCCCCTCCTAAAAATTAAGGGGAAATGTGGGTGCGTCTTATGGAGCGAATGCAGGCGGGAGGCTCTGCACAGCACTCCCTTTAAAGAGCCTTGTGGAGCGTGTGTGTAGCTCTTGGGGGCATTTCCCCGAGGAGGGAGGAGGGCAGCCCTTCTCCCTCCTCTGGGAAAAGCCTCCAAGAGCCACACACACACTCCGCGTGCTCTTTAAAGGAGCACAGCTCTTGAAGGCTCCCCTTGCCCGGGAGAGGCTGCGCGTGGCTATCCCATAAGCCAGGATAGCCAGCAGGATCGCAGCGCTGCGATCCCGCTGGCTTCTGGCTTAGCCGTGCGCAGCCTCCCACCTTGCCCGAGAGAGGTTGTGCATGGCTATCCCATAAGCCAGTGATCCCGCTTGCTATCCTGGCTTCTGGGATTCAGAATATATTTTTTCTTGTTTTCCTCTTCCAAAAACTAGGTGCATCTTATGGTCTGGTGCGTCTTATAGAGCGAAAAATACGGTAAATGCCGTACATAAGTAATAAATAATCTTGTGTATCAGTCAAAAATTTATTTTTGCCTGTACTCAAACCATTGATATATCCCATCCAATCAGGCTGTCAGAGCTGCTTGTTTGTCTGTTTTAAGCATTTTATTTTACATGTGCTCATCCATCAATAAGGCTCCTGGAGAAGCTTGCATAAGATCAATAAAAACCAGACAGCCTTTGCCCACTGGCTTGCACCATAAAAGACACCATACAAAGGGGAAAATGGAGAGGGAAAGTAAACAAGGAAAGTCAGGTACTAGTTCTCGAAAGTCTTAAAATAACCAGCTGGAATAGAAACAATTCAAGGAGAAAGGTCTAATGGATCTCATCTCTCAGTAGAAAGTACCGAAAAGTCAAGATACGGTGCTAATGTGTGGCCCTGATCCAATTCAAAGATGTTATTGGCATCAAGCTTCAATTCATGAGGTGAGGGGAAGACCCCATCTGCCGAATCACCCCGATTTACCTTGTTACCCAGTCACCACAAAGAGTCAGTGCATACCTTGAATCAATTACTGCTTCAAGTTATTTCAAGGAAGAATTCATGGCAGCCATTTTGAGAAGCCATGAGTAGCATTCAACTAAGTCTTGCTCAGAGAAGGCCCTTTGAAATTAATGAACATGGCTCAAGTTAGGTTTGTTCGTTTCAGCGGGTTTATTCAGGAGTAAAAGGTACTTGAATAGCACCTCATGGAATCACATTTTCTCTCTCTCTTAAAACTGAGATCATGAAGAAACGTGCATATGTCACGAGGCCCTAGAATTAATTGGCTCACCAATGCACAGCGACGGTAATTCGATTAATAGCAAATGTTCTCAGAAAAGATTACTGAAAGGCACAGATTGAGTCATAGGTTGAGCTGGTTATTTTTCAGGCTGAATTTTCAGCACTGTGAATAAAATAACCAACAATGTAAACTTAATGTGCCCCATGCATTTTTGTTTTTAAAAAGAAATATTTACATTAACCGCACAAAATGTTAATTGCACACACATAAACAGTGCAAGGGCGAGTTTACTCAGCCTCCTTTCCAGGCAAATGTTACAAAACTAAACAGATCTCTTATGATTTTTCTCTGAGGCTCTGGTTAAAGGGAAAATCTTCCCATATGGTTCCTGTATTACATCTCAGAGCTGGCTTTTAATTCTTCTTCTTTACAGCAGAGCTTAACACTTTATCAGTTTATTTGCAAAGATTTCAGGATGCAGTGCTCGCCAGAGGAGTACTTTGCTTATGTGTGGTGATGGTAACATGACACAGCTTGGTTTCTTGGTTCCCTGGCTTTTGTTTAATAAAAAAAAATCATGCTTATGCTTCTGAAGCAGAAGGCAGGGATTAACACATGTGACCAGCTTCTGCTTTTGGTCTAAAATGGAAGGGATTAAGAACATCAGGCCCACCTAGTCCAGCATCCTGTTCTCACAGTGGCAAAACCGGCAAGCAGGGTCTGTGTGCAGCAACACTCTTCCCACTTGTGCTTCCCAGAAACTGGTATTCAGAAGTGTACTGCCTTCCAAAGAAGAGGAAAAACATGGCAAACATGGCTAGTTGCTGTTGATGGCCTAGCTATGACGACTATGTGTCTGAGGCAGGGCCGGTTGCTGGAAATCACAAGTAGGAAAAGCGCTGTTGCACTGATGTCCTGATGCTTGCAGGCCTGCCGTCTCATAGGCCTCTGCAGGATGTGAAGAAATACTAACTTTTGCCTGTCCTGAATCTTCCAAAATTCAGCTTCACTGGATGACCTCTAGTTCCTATAATACGAGAGAGGGAGGGAAAGACTTTTCCCTGTTCTAAAGTTAAAGATTCAGAACACCATAACTTTTCCCTGTCAAGGACAAAAGGAACATTTGTGATTTCAGGCGCATCAATGGCTGGGAAAGGGAAGGGGAAGGATAAACAGTCCTTACCTGCCACACAGGTAAGTTCAGAAGTGATGCTAAATGTGGGTTGCCAGTTTGGGGGGGAAGCAGTTTTTTGGGGACTCCTGCCCAGAATTTTTCTGGCACATGTTTTCTTTCCAGTGTTTAAGGTTGTTGCACTTTCTGTTGACCCGAAGAAAATACTAATTAAATGACATGGTCCTAATTTTTCGTGGGGAGGTGGGTCTAAGATGATGGTTGACACACCTCCCAGATTTCATAATTCGGATGAGTAGGGTTGGAGAAATGGCATAATAAAAGAAAGGGTTATAGCAGTTAGGCTTGAATTACTGTTATAACAACAAGGGTTGGTGCCGTGCTTTTTTTATTGTAATTATGTTTTAAATAGATCTCTAATATTTATATAGAATATTAATTTTATTAATGTTTAATTGTTTTAAATTATTTTTTCTCACCTTGTTTTTAGCTGTTCCTATTTTATCTGTAAGCAACCTTGAGTCCCTGTCAGGGGGAAAGGCTGGGTGTAAATAAATAAATAAGAATAAGAATATAAGAATAAGAATAATTAGGAATGTATGAGGGTTATATCTCTATGCAGCACTGTGGTTCTTGGCTAATGGGTCGGATAACAGCCTGGAAGGAATCAGCCCCAAATAGGAAACAGGATGTTTGACTGAATGGATCTTTAATGTCATCTGCACATTCTTCTGCTTATTGTGCTGTGGCAGTGATATAAACCTCATAGTACTGTTAAATCTCAAATCACAGTCCAACATCTAAAACTTGAGTGAACATCCAGTTATCTCATATTAAGGCACTTCACCAAGTTTCACTGCAGAAGGCATGTTGATATTCTTAGGGGGATATACAAGCCTTGGGCTGGTTCATTCTGTCTGGGGATGCCATTCTATAGAGGCACGTTGAGATGTATTTACTAAACTGAGTAGAGTCATTGCTGCAGGTAATGGCAGAAAATGCTTCATTCTCAACACCTGACAGTCAGCCACCTTGGGGATGCAATCGTAAATATACCTATTTAGAGACAGGTCACTGCCCGCATCAAACTGTAAGCCCAATGGCAATACTAGAATGTGAATTGTCCATGACAGCAGGACTCTCAAAGGAGGTGGTGTTGTTTTTTTGCTTTTTGTTTAAGATAAACAACATGGAAAAAAAGAAAATGCCCACCTCCATTTCATAGTTTTTAAGGGTTTTCAAATATATAAAGTGGGGAGGGACACAGGGATATATTTACCTTCTGCAAAGTACTTTTAAATAATGTGTGTGTGTGTGTTGACTTTTTATTTAACATTCTGTTCCCATCCCGTATTCATTTCACAATGATATGGGAGGTAATTACAAGAGCAATGTGAGGTAATTAATTTTGTATATTTCAAAAATGGATATTCCATTGCTGTTTCCAAGGTCTGCTTTCTGTTATTTTGATTTAATTCGACAATTAACCAGCAATGCAAGGTCATGGATGGAAGCGTGCAAACTGAGTTTGCCATCAACCTGTCTGTATCACTCTTGTTATGCGTTTGGACTGCTAAATTAAGATAGACCAGAATTGCTCCAGGGATGAAGCCTTAAGGGTGTCTTGTAAGGGACCATGTGAAAATATCCTTCTGGAGTCCAGAGGCAGGGTGTGGAGAGGTGAAACTCTGTTTTGCAGATCCTCTCCCCCAATTAGATAGCTGGGTACTCTTCACCATTACGCAGCATGTTGTCCAAACAAATGTTCTGTGTCTTAAGTAGAATCACTGGTGATTCATTTGTACAGTAAACTTAATTGATTGACAAGCTGGAACGTGTGCAGAGGAGGACGACCAAGATGATCAAGGGTCTGGAAACCAAGCCTTCTGGGGAATGATTGAGGGAACAGGGTATGCTTAGCTTGGATAAGAGGAGACTGAGAGACGATATGATAGCCATCTTCAAATATCTCAAGTGCTGTCACATGGAAGATGGAGCGAGCTTGTTTTCTCCTGTTCTGGAGGATAGGACTTGAACCAATGGCTTCAAGTTACAAGAAAGGAGATTCCAACTAAAAATCAGGAAGAGCTGTTTGACAGTGGAACGAACTCCCTTGGGAGGTTGTAGACTCTCCTTCCTTGGAGGTTTTTAAGCAGAGGTTAGATGGTACTCTGTCATTGATGCAACCGCCTCAGGCGGTAGAATCCACGGGGACAGCAGGTCCCGATGTCAATCTTTCTTCCTCTCTTGTTCCTGATGTAGATTTTTTCCCTCACTCCTTCTTCCCAGGCAGGGAATGGGGTTCTGCTTTGGGGTCTGCCTCAGGTGCCGAAATGTCTTGTGCCGGCTCTGCCCCCTACATTGCAGAAATCACAGCTGATCAGGGTAGATATGTAAGGGTCTGATACCAGGGAATGTGGGCAGTACTGACTTAGATGGACTAATCGATCTGGTTTATTATAAAGCAACTTCCTAGGTTCTGAAAGGGTGGCTGGGGCGGGTGGAGGACGTACATATTTGTTGATGTATGTTGCTGTAGATTCCCCCCTCCCCCCCCCCCATTTTAGGTTTGATGTTACATTAGTTATGGAACAAGACTTCTTCTTTATTGGCCCTGATCCAGGAAGCCCCTTTAAACCCATGCAAGAGACTGTACGCAAGCAATGCAGCTTACAACACATTCATGAACCGCAGCTCCTTATATAGTAGCACAAACTGCCCTCTCCCAAAAGGAATATTAAAAATATTTGCACTGCAGCATGCAGTGAGGGAGGGGCCACTGTTGTCTGAAAAAATATATATCACGCAGCACTGGTTTTTAATCTGCTAACAGATTACACCCACATTTTCTGGAATTGTCCCCCCCCTTTTTTTTAGGAATTCTATTTCTGAAATAATTTCAGAAATGTTAAGCTCCATTTGGATATGTGTTCCTAAGATATTTCTGCTTGGATACTTAAAAGGTGTTATCATAGACAGCGATCAAGGGGTGGTAATCAGTTTGATTACTGCAGCAAAAATAATTGCTAAGAATTGGGGGGGGGGGGAGCTTTTTTCCTCTCACTACCTTTGAGTGGGTCGAGAAGATTTGGAATATGGCAAAGATGAATGAGCGAACTCATTATAGGAGAATACAAGCAGAATTAACCAAATAAATATATTTGGGGAGCTCAGGGAGGGCAGAAACTTCCCATAGAACAAAAGGGCAAAAGCTGCTTGGTATTGCTTTTCAGTATATGGAGAAATTGTATTTTTTTGATATACTGGAATAGCAAGTACAATGATAATATGCAGCCTTATGATGCTCTCCATTCATCATAATGTGGGGGGTTTTCTAGTTAGAAATTTTATTACTGTATTTTAAACTTTCTGGTTCTGGCTGTTTTTTGCAAACTATAACAATAAACATTGCACCACAGCATTTACAAAATGTAACTAACTTATTATTAGTATTAATAAGGAACATATCCTCCAAAACTCTTTCAACATTTTATTTTATTTTTCTTTTAGGTACAAGATCCCCCCCCCTCAAAAAAAAAATCCAGCTCCACTATATATGGGATTAAAAAGCAAATAATTTTATAAGTTATCAAAACCAACAAATTTATGATTAGTGGCCTAGTTCTTTAGCACACAAATATAAGCATTTTAAAGCATGAAACATTACACATCTATCTGTTTTTTGCATCCTATTGTTATTTAGAACAAAGACTATGAGCAAAAGGGGAAATTGGTGCAGATAAATATTTATTTTATGATGAATTAAAATTCAAACTTGAACCTACTTAGTGTATTGGTAGTCTTGTTTGCGTGTTGAGGTTCCCATGCCACCCCCCTAAATAAATCACACATCACACATCAATTTTTGTTTAGGTTTTTGGCATAATTTTGGCCACAACTTTATTCAAATACAAAAAATGTGAGTGGTTGCTTAGGCATTGGTTATGACTATCTGTCCTTGCCCAGGGACAGAACTGACTTCCGGATTCCAGCGGAAGCCAGCGTGGGAAACAAATATTGGGTGAGAAATGAAGCTGGGCATCAGTCCCTCACTTCTCACCCGCATGTTCCTGTGGGGCTTGCACGGCCCAAGTCCGATGCCAGGGACAAGGACGAAAAGAATGGCAAGCCCCTGGATTCCTTTAACGGAATTACACACCACCATTGGAGGGGTAGGCACTTACCTCTCCACTAATTTTAACCAATGCCTAACCGCTAACCTTACAAGTTGTGACGATTTGCTACGCAGTAGGCAAAAACGAAATGGCACCAGCCAATCAGCCAGATGGCAAAATTCCTACCAGGCCCCTGCACCAAGGCAGACAACCCCATGACAGGCATAGCAAGGTCAAGCAAACAACGACCCCCCCCCCATTACAGGGAGGGTGGGCGGGTGATCCGGTGCAAACAGCCAAGAGGACACCCAGAGTTGGGCGTCCAGCATTTAAAACCTCTGACCCCACCTCCAAATTTGACAACATTCAGTTCTCCCCAGTAACTCAATTTAACCATTTTGCTGCCTGGGTCCTGCTCCAAAATCTGCCCAGCAACAATAGGGTGGCCTGTATCCCCAACCGCAACACGTGCTCTCTCTATGGAGAACACGCTTTGTTTCACTTTATATAATTTCATTGTTATATTTCTCTTTCAGTTCTCTCTCTCTCTCTTATATTTTGAATGGCAAGCTGTATAATGTGTAGACTTGTATCAGGCTGAATTTATTGACAGCATCCTGCTATTTGGGGCACTTATTTTTATTTTCACTAAATAAAACATTTTTGTACTTGACTTTTAACACTGATTTTTATCCATAGCAAAGAGATTTCCTTTGTGAGCAAGCTCACTTTCACATTAATACTTTAACATATACATTTCAAGGCATAAATGTGAAGGCTGCTGAGGCAAAGGGAGCCAGGAGGGGCAATATAAAAAATTTATTTCTTAGCAAAACATGGAACCAGTGGGAACTGCACCCTCATTCTGAATCTCAATTGAGGAAAATCTACATTATTTCATATAAGAATTATTAGTTACATAGGTGTCAAATGTGCTAGCTTTTTTTTTGGGGGGGGGGAATCACAGCATACTTTTTTTTCATTACTGCATACTAATGTTAAGTATTTATGATATTGGGCCTCTCTCATTTAAACAATGGTGCGAAGAGATGCTGAGCCACAAGGTCGGAATACATGGCACATGTGCAACCATGTGCTTTCTGAATTCAATAATTGCTTCCATAGCAATAAGTGCTTCATTAGAAAGAATTTATTCTTCCCTCAAGAAGCCTTTCTTTCCTTAATATGAACAGGCTGACATACCTTAAACCTTCTTTTCCTTTACATCTCTTCTGCAAAATATTGATGTCCTGCAAGAAACGCATCTTCTCCTGGCTCCTAAAACAACAATCCTCTGCAGGGCCGGCCCTCCCATTGGGCAGAATAAAGCGGCTGCCTCAGGCAGCAGTTGCAGGGGGGCAGGAAGTGATGCAGGGTGCTGGAGGACAGAGATGTGTGTGTTAGGCAGCTTGCCCGGTGCCCCCTCAACTGAACAACTGGCCTCCATTGTGGTTCTGTAGCCTTTTGAGGCTTTGCCCTCGGGTGGGAAAAATATTGCACCCGGGAAAGGGAAGTGGGAGTCCACAGACACTCAAGGAATAGTTTCAGAGAAAAAGCTTTATTTCTACCATCCATGAACTGGTAGAAGGAGCAAGTGTGATAACTCACAAAAAGCATGCACGGGTTCACAGTCATGTGCACAAACATATATACCCCTTCCAGTTCCCTCCCCCTTTCTCCTCCTTCTTCCAGAATCCTGCCCATGAGTTCCTCCGAGCATGAACAGAAAGCTGTCTTGGGACTATTGTGGACTCTTGGCACCCTTCCCAGGAAAGGGGAGTGAGAGCCAAGGGGTTGAGGAGCCCTGGTGGTTCAGCATGTCCAAGATGTTGCAACCGAAAGAGATAAGATTCGTTTCTCAGGCCTGCTTTGAACAGAGCCTATTCATTAGCCTTTAAAAGTAACATTTTGCCTATGCACAGCATCTTGTGAGAAAAGCAGAGAAGAGCAGAGAAAAGCTGTTTTGGATTTTTAGAAGACAAAAGGAATTTTGGACAGTTTTGAGGGCTGGTGTGATTATTGAAGCCTGGGGTGATTTCAGGCAGTATTTGGGTATCCTGTCCCTTCAGTTCAAGTTTGATTCAGCTGCTTGACCAAATGGAGAGGGGCCATCTGATCATCTGAGAACCTTTTCCACTTTGATCCATGTTTGTTTTGAATTTCTTAATAAAAATAAGTAGGATGGGGAGAGCTGGAAATGTCTGTCCGTCCCCCCAAAAAATGAAGGTCTGGATTGTTTGCAATCTGAATTTTTAGAGTTTCTTCCCCTTTTCAGTCTTTCCTTTTTATTTCCCGATAATCTGTTGCTGAAAACAGATGTGGTCTGTTTGTACAACTTAGTCCTGGGCCAAGATCATTTGGAATGGATTCTAGCATCCTTTTAAGCATACGAGGTACTTAATCTTCCCCCAGAGTTCACAAATACTTGCATGACCTTGAGAGAATCTTGAAATGTACAAGATGGTGAGTAGAAAGATGGAAATGTAGGGAACTGCCTTATAAAGCAGGTCCGACTATTTTCTGTATAGCCCCGTATTGGTAACTTTGAGTTGCATTGGCTGTCCACTACCTGAAGCAGAGGTCTTTCACATTGCCTGCCACCTGACTTAGTTTTAAACTGGAGATCCCGGGGATTGAACCTGTGACTTTCTGAATGCAAAGCCAGAGCTCTACTGCTGAGCTGTGGTACCCCCCACCCCTATGCTTTGGTTCCCCTCTTACTGAAAGACATTAATGAGAGATTTTCCTGTTGAGTCCGGCTGCTTCTAGACCATCACACTATCATTCATTCATACAAAGTGGAGTTGATGGTCTTGCGCAACAAAGCCACTTCCAAAAGAAGTGGAGTTTTTGTGGCAAGGAAAGTGACAGGAAAATGCATTGGATAATGGCAGTGTTGGGCGACATCCTAAAACCACCACCCAAACAAGATGAATGCTCAATAAACAAGACAATCTGGCAGAGCCCTCTGTTGGATACTGCGATCGGAAACCTAAAGATTGCTTTAAACCACATCGTTCAGTTTTCCCGCAGCTAGTATATGTTTGTGCCAAACAAAATCAATTTCCACAAGCATCATTTCATTTGTTTCCTGAGCTTTTTTGTGAATACAGAAAACATAGACTAAAACACCCCTTTTCAAGCTCTTTCCCTAAATGTCTTGTAAAGGGCTTGACACTGATCTCTTAAGATTTTCTGCCAACCCTGGGGAAAGTAAGGCACCGAGGGTACAATTTAAATGGAAAGATGATGTATTGTGGGGCTTTGCTACAAATAGCACATTGCCCAATTATAAGAATAATCTTCTCCAAAGCTTGCCTAGTAGAGACATGTTAGAAACCCAATCGGTCCCCTTAGCTATTTGGCTATCTGAGCTTAGGGCCAGCTCTGATGTGTCTTTCTTCACTGATGAAGGCTCTCAAACCACTAGACTTTGAGAGCTTTCTGTAACAATGATTCACATGGACAATTAAGAAGAGTAATTCCCCCAGCTTCCCCCAAAGGAAGAGAACTCTGGGTTTTCCCAGTTGCTCATTTGAAAATATCTGCTTCTCTTTTCTCATTTTCCTTTTGTGCTCGCTTCTTCAAATCACACAGTACTACAGAAGATTTTTAAGTATACAGCGGTACCTCAGGTTACAAACACCTCAGGTTACAAACACTTCGTGTTACAGACTCCGCTAACCCGGAAGTAGTACCTCGGGCTAAGAACTTTACCTCAGGATGAGAACAGAAATCATGCGGCAGCGGGAGGCCCCATTCGTTAAAGTGGTACCTCAAGTTAAGAACGGTTTCAGGTTAAGAACGGACCTCCTAAACGAATTAAGTTCCTAACCAGAGGTACCACTGTACTGGTATTAGACACCTAGGGCAGTGTTCAACTAAATAACCGTGCAACTGGAACATTTATTGCAGTGGGACTTGGTCCCCATCCCTCAGTCTCTGTGTGTCCTGAATCTGCTCCAGAGAATTGGGGTAACCCCTAGAACAGATTTAGGGGGTGCACAGGGAAGAATAAGAGGGAGGGACTTCCATTGCAGTCATCTTCATGCTGTGATGAATCCCATCCCTATTAGAATTCTCTAGGTGTGACATTTTGGGTTTAAAAAACACAATATGCAGCAGAAGTCCACAGTAAGTCATAACATCCAAGTGAACATACAGCCGCGTATTACAAAACCACACTAAGAAAACAAAATAAAATATCGAGCTGAGAATGTACTAACATGACTAACAAAATACAGAAGTTAACACTACCATGAAAGCTGGGAGAACAGAAAAGGCTTCGCTTGATGCCTAAACGACAACAATGTAGGTACTCCCAAGCCAGTTTCCCTTGGGTGAGCATTTCATAACCAGGGCACTGCCCAGTAAGAATGAATGTAAGATGAG
The DNA here is from genome assembly GCF_964188315.1 of Podarcis muralis. Classification (NCBI taxonomy): domain Eukaryota; kingdom Metazoa; phylum Chordata; class Lepidosauria; order Squamata; family Lacertidae; genus Podarcis; species Podarcis muralis. The sequence goes on along the minus strand of NC_135655.1, from coordinate 20,245,800 downwards.
CCTACTGGATTAGGGCCAGTGGCTCATCTAGTCAAGCATCCTGCTATCACAGTGGTCAACCAGATGCATATGTGAAGTCTTCAAGTAGCACCTGAGCACAGCAGCACTCCTCCTGACTCTTTGGTTTCCAGTAACTGGTATTCACAAGCTTACAGAACACCACCCAGAAAGGTTCTCTTTCTCAAAGCCACCCCCAACTTCTGATGGAGAAGACACTCGGATGAGGGGCTCCATTGCCAAGGGTATCATCATATGGAAGGAGACATTCCCTTGGGTACTGAGGTGCCAAGCAATGTGGTATCCCATCCTTTTTCAGACAGCTCAGGGTGGCAAAGATGGAGGGTACTGTTCTAGTTTTATCCATACAGCAATCCTCTCTGAGGTAGATTCTGTTAACTCAGTGAGTTTTATGGCTTAGCAGCCCTTCAAGTTGAAGACTCATCTCTTTAAAATAGGACATGAGGGCACCCCAGCTCAATCTCTTAAAGTTTCTTAAAATTCTCTTAAATTATGGGTCTTGTCATATCAGATGGTTAACTTTGTCTTAATTGACTGCAGAATTTGTGGGGAATGGTGATGGCAGAGGCTGCCTGTCATAGGAACTTCAAGCCCAGCTGTTAGCTTTCATGGCAGAATTTGTCCCGGGCTCCAGACAAGCTCTGAATTAGAATTTTAATTCATCTGAAGGAAAAGACTCTTAATTCCCACCCCCTAAAGTACTAGTTTCTTGCCTGGGATCAAGAAGGCACTTGGACATGCTGAATTGTGTGTCCACTTGAATACATTTTCCATCTGGGCGTTTCCCCCTCCCACCAATAAACTATGTAAGATACTATGTTAGAAGCTTGAAATCCCATAACAAATATTTATCTTGGACAAGGCCTGTTTACTGAAATGGTCTTTCTGGAAGAATGACTCTTGAACTGATGTCATACAGAGTAGGTCTATCCTTTACTGAGGATAGAATCACCAGCCTGGGACATCAGGTCTTCAGAAACCAGGACTAATGGGCTAAATCATCCACTTGCTAGCCCTCTCTCTTTCACCTCCTTCCACTAACTACTGTTACCTCACCATACTGTCCAATTTTTTCTGACACAAAACTGGGAAGTGCAGTTTCCGGGATGTGCTCGTAGCAAGTTACGTGACCCATGCTTCACTTTCACCACAAAGGAAACACTTTTTCGGGGCAAAAGCACATGAGACCGCAGCACCCAAAATGGCCGCCAAGATCTCGTGTGAAAAAATGGGATGCCCCGTTTTTCCCCAGGGCTCTTGGAAGGTATGCCTCACTTCATGCCCCTCTACTATAACACATTTGAAACCCATCATCTGCATGTTAGGAGTCCTTTTGGAACACCATGTGACACAGTCCATAAAGAGGTAGGCCCTGCTAAACTCTGTGCACTGTGGTCTTCAAGTTTTAAAGTATTCGCTTTAAGGCACAGAACCAGAAGCACATGCAGTTTTCTTACCCTCCTACAAGAAATGCTAGTGTAAAGTCACTGCAAAACAGAAACACCCATAGCGTTTACTTTTCATGAAAACATGTGCGAATCGTCTTGCATCTCTCTTAAAAGTATATTTTTCCGATCCTCACCATTATATCACCAGATATTGCTGGACTCCACCACAAACAGCACATGATGGAAGTTGTAGTCCAATGGCACCTGGAAGACAGCAAACAAGTATCTATTTATGGACCTTTTCCTCCAATTCTTGACCCTAATGTTCTAAATTCTTCTTCCACAGCTTCCAGTTATGGGAGGAGCCTTCATGGATTCACCCAACGAGGACTTTAGTACGGAATACTCCTTGTTTAATTCCTCCGCCAACGTCCACGCAGCTGCTTCGATGCCGAACCAGCCTGAAGACGCCTCCCGTTCTTCAAACGACGCCATTTTGTTATGGATTGCAATTATAGCCACAATTGGAAACATAGTTGTTGTCGGAGTTGTGTATGCCTTCACGTTCTGAGAAGAAAGGACAACAGCTCGGGGAGGTGGACAGTTGCTGTTTCATCAGCGCAGAGTGTGTGTATGTATGTAGATATATATATGCGCACATGCCTATATACAAATGTAAATCTTTTTAAATATTTGTAGGTAGACCCTTGTTAGCTAAGAACAAGCTTAACCAATAGGTGACCAAAAGATAAATGGGGGGGGGAGCCACCCTTGAAGTCCTTTGTAAGTGATGTGGGGAGGAAGCATCTCATTAACAGCATAATCAATTAAATGTAAAGTTTAACATGAAAAGCCAGTGAATTTATACTTTGTCAGATCATTGGTCCATCTAGCTCGCTATTGTCTTACTGACTCAGCAGATCTCCAGGATTTCAGATAGAGGGACTTTCCCCCGTCCCCTACCTGGAGATGCCAGGGATTGATCCTGAGACCTGAATTCAAAGCAGAGGCTTCATGACTGAGCTACGGCCTTTCCCCATAATGCAAACTGCAACGCACACAAAAGAAAAGGCAGGTTTGCTCACCAAGGGCTCTGATGCTTGCTGGCTAGTGAATTTGTTGCTTATCTCATTTCTCTATGGTTTTAAGTATCTAATTACTCCTGAATTGGAGCTTTGTACATGAATACCTGCCTCCTCAGGTTCTGCAGCGATATCTTTCCTTGCCCTCCGTAGGCACTGGACAAGTAGACATGCAGAACTGGTTTGAATTTTTATTTTAAAATGGCAGGAAGGTTCTGGCAAGGCAGCATGTGGAGAGTAGCCCTTTTTCGTTGTCCATTACAAAGGCACATTGAAATATTACAACTGGTTTTGTAGATATGGTTACTTTCCTAGCAGTTCATCCTGCCGGAGAAAGAAAATGACTCAGGTGTCTAGAAAGTTGTATGATCCAGTTGCAAAAATCTGAAAACCCTGGGTCTGGAAGGATAACATGGTGGAAGTTCAGGATCTGGTAATGAAATAGAGGCTTGCAACAATATTGATAGATATTCTTGGTTACGTGGGGAAACATAATGGTGACAGCCCCAAAGCCACTCTCCCATGCACAGAGAGATTCTGATGTCTTCTTCTAACCCAGCTGCATTGACCAAAGTCTGTGATGGTCTAGAACAGAATGAGATGTTATTATGTGTCTGTGGCTCAGAAACCAATGCCACTCTTTCACCAGGTCCATAGAGATATTCATATAAAAACTCATGTCAAAGGGAATTAGGAGAAGGCCTTTTTTTTGCTGTTGTTCTAAACCAGGGATAGAGAACCTATTCTTCTGGCTCCAGTTTCCACCAGACCCAACCAGCATGGGCAATAGACAGGGATGATGGGAGTTGTAGTCCAGCACCATATGGAGGGCTCCAGTTGTCCACTCACTGCTCTACACTCACTGCCGTGGTTGCCACCTTCTACTTCTCCTCTGAGTCATCATTGCTCCCACCTGCTTGCTTGTCAGACACAGTCAAAGAGCAATCAGACAGTGATGGCTGGTTATCAGCATCACTACTGCAGCACATAGAGGTCCAAAGGGAGTGGTGTAGTGGCCCATGGAGATGTCACTGATCTGTTACCATTCCTCTTGTAGGGTCCCTGTCTCCAGTGTCCTACAGTCACCCAGTCAGCGTGAAAGGGGAGCTTTTGTAGCCTCTGTATTCTCTCAAGCTAAGCATTTAGGGACACCAAGAACACAAGGTGCTTCAGTTTCAGGAGAATGTTGTGAAATGGAACTTCATGGGGGGGGGGGGACACAACTCAAGTCACTCTGAAAGAAGATACTGGAACACTCTAGATCATTTGCCTGTGGACATGCATAGAAAATGGTAGTTCTAAAAAATTAATATTTTAGAAGGTTATATAATTGTAGAAGGGATATAGCTGTGGGGGGGCATGGCTAGGACTAAATTTGTCACTACACTCCTGGCCAAAGGTTCTCCGCCCCAGTTCCAAGCCATCGTTTGTACTGCTTATATGTCATCTACCTCTTCCCATTCCCAAAGCTCACCCCACATTTCAGACCTTATGTGATTATTCCTCAAGAGTGTCTGTATTATTTTTCTGGCCAACTTTCTGGCTCTGCACACTTGAGTGGCTGCTGTTATAAGCAGGTTAATGAGCGTTCTCCCTGCATTAGCAACATGGTTTCAGTTAGCATGTCATATAAAAAGATAATCATGACAAATGCTATGAAAGTGCACTTTGTGTTTTTATTTATTATCATTTTTTGCAGTCGAATATTTCAGTGTTTCCAAAAGTGGATGTAGAAATCTTGGTGAACATTTCCTGTGTTGCATTTGGAAATGCTGTGAAGAATAAGCTGTTAATAAGCAATGGCCTGATTCTCGGGATCATTGCACTGTGGTTGTTGCATGGAAGGCAGAGTCAGAGGCTGCAATCCTGTGCACATATCTTCCTGGGAGAAAGCCCCATGGTGAGAAAAATGCTCATAGGACTGGACCGGGAAACTTCTGTCATAAATAACTGCAGAGATAAAGATGGAGGATGCAGTTAAACCTCTAAAAATGATGGAAGAGGTATCAGTAGAAGGAAAATATCAGTACGGCTAGTGAATATTTATAGGCATCGTCTAACTCCCCCCCCCCCCATTTATACAACAGGCCTACCTTTCAAACAGTTGACTAGCAATACATCTTCTCTTGCCTTACCATTATTTTCCATCAAGTCATCAGTCATCATTTGTTCAAGCAGCACATTTGCAAAGCTAAGCAGGGTCTGGTCTGGTTTCAAATTGGATGGGAGACCGAGTGTTGAGATTCCTGCATTGCAGGAAATAGGACTAGATGACCCTCAGGATCCCTTCCAACTCTATGATTCTGTGAGTCTGCTGCTCAAACCCAAATTTCCCCAGTTCACCCCTCCCCCGTCAGTTCCCATTCCAAACCACTAATGAAAACTAAATGACTTTAGTTTCACGCTCCTGAGTGTTTTTTTGTTTTGTTGCAAGCCTATTGCTAGCTTCATGATTAGATTGGTTAGATATTCATAGGAGTTTCAGCAGCTCTGGCACATTTTTGCAGCGAAAACAAACTTTGCACCGTCAATAAGAGAGAAAGCCATTTCACCATGGTTACACACAATTGTACTTATTTTATTTTATTTTTACCCAGTGGGCTCCCTGTGCTGCTTGATGAATTTGCTGATAACAATGCTTCGCTTGAGCTAATTTGTGGGTTTTAATCTAAGTGCAATTAACAGTGTTTGTGTTTGTTTGCCGACGGACTAGACCAAATTTTAAAAGAACATTCAGCCTTGGAAAAAAAGAGCAGACTAAAACAAATTGTGGAGAAAAGAACCAGGCTGTCTTTTTAAAGAGCGGGAGATGTAATTGCATTGCATGAGTGTACTGTTTTCAGAAAACAAGGCAGAGAAGTAGTTCTTATCTCTCTCCACCCCATATTTTCCATATTCACGGTTTGCTAATATTATTAGTAATGGTCTCACATAACTCGATTACTGATTTAAGACCAAACTGCTACTAATATTCTGTGGTATTGCTTCCCACAAGAGGCAGTGATGGCCGTCAACATGAATGGCTTTACAATTAGACAAATTGAGGATAAGGCTCTCAAAGGGTTATATCTGACTAAATTCTACTCAGAGGAGAATTGTTGAAATTAATGGACTTAGGAAGGGGCAAATGAAATTGACCATCCTAGTTCAGTGATTTGTTGTGTGTTTTTCCCTCCTATGAATGCTTCCTCTGCGGTATCCGAGAGATATTCAAGATCTTAATAAGTTCTCCACATTTTCCTGCAGGAGAGTTATTAATGTGTAAAGCAGTTCTGTTTTTCACATCATGTCCCAGATAATGTAATTTTGCTCAGTGTCCTGCAGGTAATCACAGAAGTGGAGGGCCTGTGAAATGAATTCAGTTTTTTAAAAAAGGAAACAAAACCCTTTGGGAAAAAATTAATTTTGCATTTAGAGTTCTCACAGTTTGAATCTGCATCTCTTTGCTTAGATAACGAAGAGCTACCCATTTCTAGTACAGTGGTACCTTGGTTTTAGAACAGCTTAGTTTATGAACAACTTGGAAATACAGTGGTACATCTGGATGCGAAGGGGATCCGTTCCGGAGCCCTGTTCGCATCCAGAAGCGAACGCAACCCGTGTCTGCACGTGCGCGGGTCGCGATTCGCCGCTTCCGCACATGCGCGTGATGTCATTTTGACCGTTTGCGCATGTGCAGCAAAACCTGGAAGTAATGCACTCTGTTACTTCTGGGTCGCCGCAGCGCGCAACCCAAAAATGCTTATCCCAAAGCTACTTCAACCTGAGGTATGACTGTAGAACACTGCAAACCCGGAAGTAGGTGTTTCGATTTGTGAGCTTTGCCTTGGAAGCTGAACATGTTCTGCTTCCTGTTGAGTGTATTCCATTTGTAAATTGAGTCCCCCGCTGCTAATCAGAGGATTCCTGTTGAGTCTGTCAGTGGTTGAGTCCTGAGCACCCACACAACACAGAGGTGATATTTGGAGCCTTTGTTTTTGCTATTTTTTTGTGTTTTTGTTTGTGTGACTTTTTCATTTTTTTGACTGTGACTTGTTCTTCGTTTTATGGGACTGACTTGTGACTGTGGCTTGTGACTTTGTTTTTGGGACTGTGTGGAATTCAGTTCTGCTCCTGGTTGATTGTGTGACTGCAGAAATGGATAAAAGCCCAAACAATGACATCAGTGCACGTAAGGGGGGGGTTAATTTTAATTTTTATCATCTGCAATACTGACTTACTTATTTTATAGTATAGTATAGTACATTGATTATTGCTTTCACTTTATGGATCAATGGTCTCATTAGATAGTAAAATTCATGTTAAATTGCTGTTTTAGGGGTTGTTTTTAAAAGTCTGGAACGGATTAATCCATTTTGCATTACAGTCACACCTCGGGTTAAGGTAGCTTCAGGTTGAGCATTTTCAGGTTGTGCTCCGCGGCGACCCAGAAGTAACGGAGCGTGTTACTTCCGGGTTTTGCCACTCGTGCATGCACAGACGCTCAAAATGATGTCACGCGCATGCACAGAAGCGGTGAGTCGTGACCCGCGCACGTCAGACACGCAGATGCAGGTTGTGTTCTGCTCTGGATGCGATCCAGAATGGATCCCGTTCACATCCAGAGGTACCACTGTACTTTCTATGGGAAAGCACGCCTTGGTTTTAGAACGCAGGCTTCTGGAATGGATTAAGTTTGGGAACCAAGGTACCACTGTAATGCTGTGATGAATGGCCACAGCTGTATAAAGAAGAAATGTATGAAACCATGCACTGTAGCAGCTTCTTATTAGTGAGAGCATAAACTTTTAATCTTAAGTGCATGAACTTTGAATACTATGTGAGTGAGTGCTTAGCCAAACTGTGGAATTTACCAGCACAGGAAATCGTGATGGCCATCAATCTGAGTGCCTTCCAAAGCAGGTTAGGCAAATTCATGGAGGTTAAGTCTGTGTTACCCTGTTGGAGGCAGTATGCCTTTGGGTGCCAGTTCCTGGGAGTCACAAGTGGGGACTGTGCTGTTGCATTCAGGCCCTGCTTATGGGCTTCCAATAAACATCTGGCCGGCCACTGTGAGAACAGAATTCTGGACTAGGTGGGCCATTGTTCTTAGGATGCATTGGTGACTTAAAATCCTACCCACTTATTTCTTGCATGTAAGGCTTTGCTGTGTTGACAGAGGAGCAGACCAGGGCTTTTAGCCATCATCACTATTCCTTTCCTGCAGAAAATGTGTGTTAGGGTGTGAGCGCCTGCCCACGAGTAGGGAGTCTGCAGAATGTGGATGCCTTCACAACCAGGTGCCCTGATCTTGCTGAGATCAGGGTTGGCTGGAACAGAAATGATCAGGTGCTGATCTGTGTAAGTCTTCCCCATTTCGGGGTGGGGACAATTCTCAGTGTGTTCCCAGAAGTGACCTCTGGTGGTGTGGAGAGACTCTCTACACAGTGGGGATGGCAAGCTTGGGCTCTTTAGCTCTCCTGAGTCTGCTCATGCAGAGAAGTTTCCAGTATTAATTTGCCCCTTTTATAAATCTGCAAATGCTCTGTTATTTTTAACCAGCCTAAAATACTGGGCTGTTTTTGAAGCCATCAATATAGAAGTAGAGCCAGTTGCTTTGATAGCCTCAAACAAGTCTGGTATGGAATATAACTGGGTGTCTCTTTTGCATTCCTTCAGTTACGCTCCTTCAGAGCTTGGAAGCCCCGTTAGGGCCAAAGCATACATAAGGTTATGCACTCTTGGGATTCTGGACACAAATCAGAATTCTGATGTAAATTTCTCATGTGGATCGTTCTATGGTAAGTGGGTGGTTAATCTATTTATTTTTCACTATTTTGCAGAACTTTTCGGGGTGAGTGTGTGTTCTTTCTCTCTCCCTATTCTTTTGCAATGTGCTGAAAGCTGTCAAGGTGTTTGTGAGGTTTTGCACAAAAGAAGCCATCAGTTTTGCAAAGCATGTTCTTTCCGCTTTTTTAAGTAGTCTAACGTGACAGGTGTTCAACTACAAAGAAGAATCCTGTCATCTGTACTGTAGCGTGTGCTGCCAACGAAGTCTCTGGCTGCAGCCCCCTAATACAGTCGTACCTTGGATCTCAAACGCCTTGGCTCCTGAACAAATCGGCTCCCGAACGATCAAAACACGGAAGTGAGTGTCCCGGTTTGCGAACATTCTTTGGAACCCAAACGTCCAACGTGGCTTCCACGGCTTCTGATTGGCTTCAGGAGCTTCCTGCAGCCAATCCGAAGCCGCGCTTTGGTTTCCAAACATGTTGGCAGTCAAATGGACTTCCATAACGGATTCTGTTCAACTTCCAAGGTACAACTGTACTACTAAGGCAGGTGGAAGAGTTTCTGGATGCCATTAGCTGAGATGCTTTGAGCCTAGAGAGTGGCCAACTGGCATGGTGCCACCAAGTTGGTTGCTGAGGGAGCTGCCTAGTACCCTAGGAGGGCCTACTACTCACACCTGCCCTGGCCCCCTTTACCTTTAAACATTTTCCGCCCAGTATTTTGATGCAGGCCAGGCAATTTGAGTATTGTAGCGGCCATTTTTGATTTCCAACAACGCCCCTTCTCAATGCGTTGTGGGAAATTCAAATGGTCTCTCCAAGATCCAGCTACCAGTTCATCATTTCAGCACCGTGCTGCTGCTGTCAGGTGATCCTTTAGGAGAAGCCGCATTATCAGAGGTTCCCTTCACCTGAGCTAGATCCTGCTGTCCAGAGTCTTGTGATGGAATCTTTATATTCTCTCCCTCTCTCTCTCTCTCTCTCTTTCTCTCTCTCTCTTTGATACTCTTTTCCTTTATACGGCTTGGTTTCTTTGGAAAGGTCAACAGTTGTACCATTTTTATCTTGTATGAATTGTTCTACAGAAACTTATTCTTGTAATAAAACATGTTCTTGATAACTGGGGTTTCTGAACAGAGGGCAAAGCATTGAGAATGCGTCTGTATTTTACCCGGGGTTTGCATAACATCTTGTATAAGTCTTGAACTGGTTTAAGCAAACAAAATGTATACTACTTTTTCACTACTACAGTGCTCCTTGTTGTTTATGAGCCTCACTATACATGTAATTATTGATAATATTATTATTATTATTATTATTATTATTATTATTATTATTATTATTAATTGGGTAGGGTGAAAATGCCTTTGTTAAAGTACAGTTATATTTGTGCTTTTCTAAAAAAAACAACTATTAAAGTTATCAATGTTTGCAAATGGTGATATTTTGATTCTTTTCCTATAGTTACTGGTTTTCTTTTCTTTTACAAAAATGCAATGCATCTGCAGTCAGGTAATGTGACTTTATACTGGATTTTCTTCCCTTATCAAGTTATTTGCAGATCAGGAAAATTCAAATGGGGGATGAGGTAGGCAGTGCAGGCTGGAACATGGATAAAGAATATATTGTGTGGATGCCACAAAACTGAAACAAACACAAGCAGCTTCAAACCCACCTTAAAACCCCAGTGTGAATGAGCCCCCCCCCCCCCGTCTATGTCACAAGCCATGATCTAGCTCATTACAATGTGTTACACTTTGCAGATGCCATTAGACCTCTCCCTTTTTACCTTCACAGCAACTGTCAGTTGTCTATTATAGGCACATCCTATGCACTGCACTCTTAGGTTGCCAGTACTCCCAGCTGAGGGATCCATACAGGAAGCATTTTGCCCTGAGGCTCTGTTCTGACTCACTATCCTAAATCCATGTGCTGCTGCTGTAACCCTGACGCCTGATGACAGGGTTGATTCACAGCTGTGGGCTCTGGAGAAATCCTGGTTGAATTACTGCCCTGAAAGTCGGCGTGCTCAACTGTTTCTGTTGCAGCAAACATTAAATGATATGTCTCTTAAGATCTTCATGGAAGAAATAATTTCAGTTCACCGTAATACGTTGCAATAGGCTGAGAATTTACATTGCCAGCCAAAAGAAGAAGTCTGGGGTACTTCACTGGATATATTTTCACTGTGTGTTGTTCCCTCCCATCAATTTATTCTTCATCTTCTTTGGTGATCATTCATAGCTAAGTAAGATTGTCTTCCATGAATATGGTCTTAACAGTGTGTCCATAAGTGACTGTGGAGGCCAATTCTGGATCCTCACATCCTTCCACAGTGGGGACATAGGTTTGCGGGTGGGAGCTGATCATGGTGAGGATTTGCCAAACGTGCCTTCCTCTGCAGTCTCATGGTCAAGCCCATTTCTTGTAGGCACCTGGGTGGCCACCATGAGAATCGATTGGCCATTAGCCTGACCCAACAGGCACTTCTTATGTTCTTAAGGCCCCATATTCATTCCCAAGCATTCGAAGAAAACCATACAAAGCTAGATGGACACAACATAAGACATCTTCATGTGTAATAAGAGGACAGTTGCCTTCAGGGAGCTTCCAGGAGAAATGTGATCAATAGACGTCATGGACAAGACCAGGCTTAATTCTGAATGGTTAGTGCCAGGAGAAGATTTAGGCACTCCCCAAAAGAGTGTCCTAGTGCACCTCTCTACTTTTGTCTGTAGCCAGAAAAGCCAATGTGGTGCTCTCTGGGTGTTGCTGGACTCCATGTCCCATCACCCCCAAACCAACATGGCCAGTGGTCTAGTAGGATGGGTGTTGTAGTCCATTGGCATCTGGAAGGCACATTGGCTGACCCTGATTTATGGGACTGAACGACAATCTACTGGGGAAAGTGAAGCACTATACGTGGAGAGACCATTGCAGGGATGGCATCTCCAGACCTGACACAGGATACCCCAGACACAGTTAAAGGGTTCCTATATATAGTGCAGGGGATGCGGGTGGCGCTGTGGGTTAAACCACAGAGCCTAGGACTTGCCAATCAGAAGGTCGGCGGTTTGAATCCCCGTGACTGGGAGAGCTCCTGTTGCTCTGTCCCAGCTCCTGCCAACCGAGCAGTTCGAAAGCACGTCAAAGTGCAAGTAGATAAATAGGCACCGCTCCGGAGGGAAGGTAAAAGACGTTTCTGTGCGCTGCTCTGGTTCTCCAGAAGCAGCTTAGTCATGCTGGCCACATGACCCAGAAGCTGTACACCAGCTCCCTCGGCCAATAAAGCGAGATGAGCGCCACAGCCCCAGAGTTGGCCACGACTGGACCTAATGGTCAGGGGTCCCTTTACCTTTGCCTTTATATATAGTGCACTTTAGCTCCAGGTGTCTAGACTACAATATACAGTTCCTTCCTCCACCCAAGCCACACTCATATTAATAATGGGTATTCTACCAGATTTGTGGATTTTAATCTTTTGCAAGAGTTCATCGTCCAAAGAACCTTGATTATGGGGCAGCTGATTCATGTAATTAATAAATGGTAGATAAATAATAATAGGGACGCGGGTGGCGCTGTGGGTTAAAGCCTCAGCGCCTAGGACTTGCCGATCGAAAGGTCGGTGGTTCGAATCCCTGCGGCGGGGTGCGCTCCCGTCATTCGGTCCCAGCGCCTGCCAACCTAGCAGTTCGAAAGCACCTCCAGGTGCAAGTAGATAAATAGGGACCGCTTACCAGCGGGAAGGTAAACGGCATTCCGTGTGCTACGCTGGCTCGCCAGATGCAGCTTGTCACGCTGGCCACGTGACCCGGAAGTGTCTGCGGACAGCGCTGGCTCCCGGCCTATAGAGTGAGATGAGCGCACAACCCTAGAGTCTGGCAAGACTGGCCCGTACGGGCAGGGGTACCTTTACCTTTTTTAGATAAATAATAATGTCATTGTATGTGAGATTTTCTTGATTTTACTGTTTTGTGAACCAGTTTGAGGTTTGTTTTGTTTTTACAAGCAAGCAGTGTACGAATTTCACAAAATAAATAAAAGCAGTGTTCTGTACCTGTTTTTGCCTAACCTAACAGGGTTTCTCCTCCCTGTTATTTAATTAATACACTCAAATTCTGTTGTTTGGGTTGAAAGCATTTTGTTCCTCTATTACATGAGAATATAAGTGACAACCCAAGAGCAATTTTCTTCTTTGGCTGTCCCAAGGATTCTCACAGAAGGACTCGACTTGGCTTTGCCAAACCACATAAATGCTAGAATGGCTTCCATCTTGCGCTGTTTTACATGTGGGTGAAGTTAAACGCTCATGTCCAGGTGTTGCTTGTCAACGCTCAACTGAAAACAGCCCTGCTAGCACTTCCTCTATATGGATTCATCAGTGAGGCAAACTTTTAAAAATGAAAAGATACTGAAATGCAAATCTGTATATGACAGTTTTTATCAACCTGGTGCCATATAGTTGAAGGCCTCAATTTCTCCTTTACAGAGAATATAAGAACGTCATTGCTGTGTCAGACCCAAAGTCCAAATCAAGTCCAACATCCTGGTTTCTAAGCTTCCTGTTTGCCATTTGTATGTAAGGTTTCACCTGTGGGCATCTGCCAAACAGTTTAATTTTTTAAGGCCACCATCTTTTTTTTTAAAGATACGCTTTATTAAACCTTTTGAAGCTGCAAATTAAAAATAAAATAAACAGCTAAGCAGCTACACATATGAATGATCTTAATACTTTCTTCTTTCTATTTTCTTTACAGGGTTTTCTTTGCCATATTTTTTATTACAGGGTTTCGAGATGGCTCAAAAGATCCATATTCCAGAGGATCTCAAGGGTGCTCTGTCGTCCCCTTCTCCTTGTGCCCTCCATCTTTCCCAACATCAGGGTCTTTTCCAGGGAGTCTTCTCTTCTCATGAGGTGGCCAAAGTATTGGAGCCTCAGCTTCACGATCTGTCCTTCCAGTGAGCACTCAGGGCTAATTTCCTTAAGAATGGACATTAAGCAGCACCAAAGTCGGATTGACCAGTGATCTCACTGATCTCCTGGTAGAAGAGCTTCCAAAACACTTGTACCACAATCTTCTCAAAGTTTCACCTTGAGCACTTCTCGCTGTTGTGGAGGAATAGAGCTGTTGGTTTAAATCAGACTCTGTTGGCATAATCAAGAGTCTCATCTGCACTATACATTTATAGCAGTATCATATCACTTTAAACAATCATGGCTTCCTCCAGAGAATCCTGGGAAGTCTGTGTTCTTAGGAGAGGCTGTTCCCCCTCTCAGAACTAGAGTTCTCAGTTTAATAAATCAATTCCCGCTTCCTTGGGAACTTCAAAAAGTGCATTTCTGTGAGGGGAACAGGGGTTTCCTATCAAGTCTCAGCACCCTTAACAAACTAAATTCCCCAGGATTCTTTTTGAGAGTAGCCATGACTATTTAAAGTGGTGCAATACTGCTTTGAATTTATAGCACAGATGGGGTCAACGTCAAGGTGACGCAAGCATATTCCAGCCTAACTGTGTTGGTAAAAGTCAAGTTAGGTTTAATTTGCTTCTTGTTCTGTATACCAAACATCTGCTCTTCACTTCTGTATTCTGGTGACAGAACCAAAACAGAATTAAAGTTTCATTGCCAGCTGCAACTTGCTGTTTATTTCAACCAGCTGTCCATCTTTTTCTAAAGGCACTCGTGCTAGTTAAGGGAGCAGCGTAGAGTTCTCTCATGGGAGATACATTTCTTGAGAGATGAAAGAGTGGCTTATTTAAGTTGAAGGTGGCAGACTTGGGCCGCGTTCACATGGCAACTTCTCGTGGATTTGGTGCTGTTAAGGTTTTCTGCAGCATCTGCTTAGTGTTGTCTTCATCGACATGCCAGCCTGTATTCTTTCCCCATTTAATCTGGATTTTCCTTTTCTGTGGAAAGCCCAACCATTGTTAAAACATCAGCACTGGCTGCCCGTTTACTACTGATCAAGGTTCAAAGTCATTGTGTGAATTCATAATGCCCTGAACAATTGAGGTCTAGGATACCTGAGGGACTGACTGAACCCTTATATCCCAGCTAGATCACTCAGATCATCTGCAGGAGCCTTGTTGGCTGTCCCCTGAGTTGACAAGGTTCATTTGTCATGGTACGACCTCCCATCAGTTGTCAAGGAGATAAAGAACTATACAGGGACTCTAGTCAAAGAACAGCATTTTGAATACATTATAAACATGCAACACCAGAGGGTGTCATAGAGCAGAAAACTTGTATGCGATTTTACATAGCATTTTTTTCTTTTGTTATAACGATTTAATTTCTGACTTGTAGCATTTTTTCCTGTGTGTAGATCCACCCCAACTTTTGGAAGAAACCTGAATACAGCCCTGTATAGGTGAGGGTTTTTTTAAAAAAAAGTTTGATGTTTTATTTTGTTTTTATATCTATTGGAAGCTGCCCAGAGTGGCTGAGGCAACCCAGTCAGATGGGCAGGGTATAAATAATAAAATGATTTATTATTGTTGTTAAAGCCAAGCCTTTAATTCCATTGGTCCAGTCTTGGGGAATCTTCTTCCAATAAAGATTCAGCAGGCACCTTCTGTTCCAACTTGTAAGCTTTTAAAGGTGAGTGCAGTACTGAATTCAGCACAAGACCACATTGTCTTGAGACCAAATCACATTGACTTGAGACTGGCCTGGTGTAACTTTTCTGGCTCCTGCTTTGCTTGTTGTTGTGTATGCTTAGCAGTCTTCTCTGGAGGTGCTGGAGATACAGTGGGTACCTCTGGTTACGTACTTAATTCGTTCCGGAGGTCCGTTCTGAACCTGAAACTGTTCTTAACCTGAAGCACCACTTTAGCTAATGGGGCCTCCCGCTGCTGCTCCGCTGCCTCACGATTTCTGTTCTCATCCTGAAGCAAAGTTCTTAACCCAAGGTACTATTTCTGGGTTAGCGGAGTAGGTAACCTGAAGCATATGTAACCTGAAGCGTATGTAACCTGAGGTACCACTGTACTTATCTTGGTGCTGGGGGTGAGGTGACGATTCTTGGATCTCTTCTTTGTCCTTCATTTCCCATTGGGATGGGGTAGGCTAACACCAAGTTTTGCCACCAGGGGTCACTGTTTAAACTAGTTGAGACACTAACTTGACCCCATATCAGTTCCCATGAAAGGGGGGGGGTGCAAAATATATTGCAACAACTTGCACCTGCAAACAAAAAGAAAAACCATGTTGCAGTGTGAAATGCTCCTGTTCAGCCATACCCTCTTCCAGGATTCTGCCTCCTACAACTTTCTACTTCCTTTTTCCAGCTTCATTTCAAAAGAGAGCTCAATAATATATTTTCTTGGGCACTGTGAAATCAGACTAGAACAGGAGTCGGCAAACTTTTTCAGCAGGGGACTGGTCCACTGTCCCTCAGACCTTGTGGGGGGCTGGACTATATTTTTTTTTGGGGGGGGGGGCGTGAACGAATTCCTATGGCCCACAAATAACCCAGAGATGCATTTTAAATAAAAGGACACATTCTACTCATGTAAAAACACGCTGATTCCAGGACCATCCACGGGCCGGATTTAGAAGGTGATTGGGCTGGATCCGGGCCCCAGGCCTCAGTTTGCCTACCCATGGACTAGAACTAGCTATATTAAGTATATTTGCTACATAATACGCCTTCTCAAACTTTACATTCAAAAACTAGCCCAACCCCTTGCACCCATTTTTGAGAGAGATACCAAAGTGCCCAGTAATGTAATATCTGGGGAAAGTCTTTGAAACCTTCTAGTAACCTAAATCCAAGACAACTCCCCCCACAAGAGGCATTTAGGGGACATGCTCTTGGGTCAAGGGCTGGTTTGCTGCCTTTCAAGCAGTATTTGTGTTGGAAAACCAATACTGAATGCACACAAAGGACTCCTTTAATTCCCTCGAAACCAAGTGTTGCTTATACAACACAGCAAACAAGGTCATTTGCAATCTTGCCCCTAAAAATGTCCTTTCTGGCATGGCACAGAGAAAGAACCCACCAATTTAAAACAATTTAACAACACTGGCCAGACACATCGGCACTGTTCTGTCCCAAACAATTCCATTGCAGTGTAAACCCAGGGATGGGATCGTGTAAGCTCTGCAAATGAGCTGTAGCAATAATAAATTCCCCAGTAATTGCTACTGAATTTTGTAAACAGCAGATGGCTCAGTGAGCTTAAGCAGACTGCATCAAGACTGCTGAGCACTGTCAACTGCTTTCAGGACATTCCCTGCAGCATTTGTCTGCTATCGATTATCCCCTTCATTTTCTCACCCTCAACAAGAGGCTCACTGCCTGTTCGCTGCCACCTTCGAAAGTTTTGCGTGCTCTTATTTCATCACCCCTGAACAGCCGCTAACCAACCAGTTCCGGAAATCCATTTGCAAAGAAGGAAGTTCTGGTCAGAGTAGACCACTGAAATCAATGTAAAGAAAAAGAAGGTACCTTTTATCATATGTGGTGGTCATGTAAGATAATAAAACCTTTCTGGGAAATGATATATAATGAATTGGAAAAAAAGTTTAAAAATAACTTTTGTAAAAACAACAACAACCAGAAGCTTTTTTTTATTAGGAATTGTAGGCACTGATATCCCAAAGGAGCAGAAAAGACTCTCTATGTATGCAACAGCTGCATGGATGTTGATAGCCCAGAGATGGAAAGAAGACAAGGGATGGCAAACCAAGCTGATGGACTATGGCAAAATGGTAAAACTGGCTGGAAAGCTCAGAAATAAAGAGGACACAAACTTTAAGAAAGAATGGGGAAATTTTACCATTTATTTAGGAGACCACTGTAAGCAGATGCAAACATTGGCAGGATTTTAATAAAACTGTCTTCTGTGGGTTACATGTGAAAAAACCAGAGGATGTGAATTATCTTGATTTTACAACCCAGAATGACAAACACATCTAATGTGGAATAATGTTGATGTGCTACAAAAACATAAAAATGTAGTCTTCCACTGGAAATCTATCTTCTATCGGCGATTTCTAATTATTTCTCCAGGCGAAAGAATTACATTATTTGGGAAGTCAGGTTGGATGACGATATGGACCAAGGAGAAAATTAGATTATAATGGCATTAGATCTGAACGTTAAGTCAACATAAAAAAAGAAATCAGCTTCAGAACTGTTGTGCAATCTTCAATGGATGATTCATAGATAGGGTAATTTGCATTATTCATAACGAGTCTTTGCAATGCTCCTAAATCAAATCTAAACAAAGAATCTTGGGGCATTTTACAGGCTAAGGATGTTTGTTATGCCATAAGCTTTTGAGAATTTGAGTCCATACCATCAGAAGCACACAGCGTTATCATCAGTTGCAAATAGATATTCATGGTGAGCGGGTGTGTAATTGTTAACAGTGAGGTCAGAGGGACATGAAATGAAGAAAATACCATGTGCCGACTCAGTGAACCGGCATGAAAAAAATGACGTTCATTAAGAATATTTTTGTGTGTGTGTGCAACTCAAGATGGGGAAATGAACATTCCCATCCTCTCTAAATGACATTTTTGCCCGATCAAGTTGCAAAATCCCGTGGATAAAGTATGCCTTAAAAGGGCAGGAAACCAGTTCCAGGTGGAACAGGGCAGTGGAAACCTGAGTTAAGTAGGACACCAAGGAGGTGTGAATATTCGCAAGACTGTTCTTTGAAAAATTACACTAATAGGACCTGTTGCTATAGCAACATTGGAAGAAGGGGCTCAGCTTTCTCCTTTTCTCTCCACCCGTCTGCCTGCATATCATCATCAGTGACCTCCTTTCTGCTCACTTTGTAGAATGGGGTGACAGCTTCAAGAAGCAACATTCATTTGGAGGGACACCAGTTGACTTAGGACGGGGTGAGCAAACATTTTCAGCAGGGGGCCTGTCCACTGTCCCTCAGAGTTTGTGGGGGAGCAGACTATATTTGGGGGGGGGGAATGAATGAAAGTCCTAGGCCCCACAAATAACCCAGAGATGCATTTTAAATAAAAGGACACATTCTACTCATGTAAAAACACACTGATTCCCAGACTGTCCACAGGCCAGATTTAGAAGGCCATTGGGCCGGATCCGGCCCCCGGGCCTTAGTTTGCCTACCCATGACTTAGGATCTCTAGGCTTGGACAGGGTGATAATACAGAGCAGCATTATATAACGACCCTGTATGGTTCCGCAGTTGGTTGTGACAGGCTACTGGTTACTGCAGAGATAGCAAATGTGGTGTCCTCCAGATGTTGCTAAACTACATCTCCCATCATTCCTATCCCTTGCCATGCTGGGTGGGGCTGATGGGAGTTCAGCAACATCTGGAGGGCACCATGTTTTTTTAATGATTTTTTTTTAATCTGTAAGTTGCCTTGAGTCCTGTTAGGGGGGAAAGCAGTGTATAAATAAAAACATTAAGAAAGTTAAGAAAGAACAAAAGGACAAAATTGTAAATTTATGTACAGGCTGGAGAAAGTGGATAGATAGCACTAAAATTAGAGCTCACCCCCCATTTTTATTTTTATTTTTATTTTTGCAGTAGATTTAGGGCAGACATTGCCCCTTGACCTGCAGATGGATCCCATACAGGACAGCATTATCTTATGGAATTCACTGCTGTAAGATGTGATGATAGCCAGTAGATGGGGATCAGGCAAATTCATGGAAAGTGCTATCTGGCTTAGTAAAACTTCCATGTTCAGGATAATGATGATGATGTTCAGAAGCAGCGTTCAAGGGCTATAGCTTTCATGGCCTATTTGTCTTCATGACCTACTTGTGGGCTTTTCAGAATTATTCGGCTGGTCTCTGTAGCAAACAGGACTTTGCACTATTTGGCTTGATCTAGTGGATCTCTTCCTCTGCTCTTGCACAATGCTTTACGAAAGAATGGTTTTGAGCGATGTAATATCCAGCTGTTTGGCATGTCATTTTGACATGCACATTAACAAAAATAACAATTCACAAGTGCGGTGGAACTATTGCACACTAAAAACAAACAAACTTCAACGCATGCTTTGAAATTATTATTTTTTCTTAAAGAAATATGCTCCGCCGATTTTGAGCAGATGTCTGCGCTCTGCCTACAGTTCTTTTCCTCAAGGCACACGATCCATGGCTTTGGTTTTCTGTGAGCAAACCAATGTGTCTGGGGAGGCATGAGAGAGAAATGTTGGGATTTGTTCTCTTTCCAGTTTCTAGATCCAATTGTTTCAGGCTCAAATTTCATGCCTGGTTTAATCGGCTTTGATCCATTGCCCAGGATCTCTCTGCAAAGATTATACTTGCATATGCAACACATCAATAAAAATAAGGGAAATCTCTGAATGATAGAATTGAGCTATGTGCTTGGTGATAAACTGGGGGGGATGGAACACACATAAAAGCACACATTCTACTCATGTAAAAACACCAGGCAGGCCCTACAAATAACCCAGAGATGCATTTTAAATAAAAGACACATTCTAGTCATGTAAAACACGCTGATTCCTGGACTGTCTGTGGGCCAGATTGAGAAGCCGATTGGGCTGCATCCGGCCCCCAGGCCCCTGGTCAAAACCAACTGAAGTACCATCAGACTCTTCCTCTGTTATTATTGTAAAAAAGCCCTTGTGGAAGGTCCAATCTGGTCGAAACACACCGGGCATTAATAAAAAGTGCAACACTCTTCAGCAGAAGGAAAGAGTCCAGAAGCTGGCTGCTGGGACTGCAAGACACCTAAGAATGGGTGGATCAGTCTATGTATGATTCATGTCAGTTTCACATATGTTCATTCATAAGTCCATTTCCTCACATTTCCACATCACTCTGTGGAATTTTGTGCCCCCTCCATCACCTGCTGCCAGTCAGTGGAGACAATACTGGTCTAGATGGGCTAATGCTCTGATTTAGTATAAGGCAGTTTCCTGCGTTCCTCCTATGCTCCTATGTTTACATTCATTTTTAATGAAATTTTCAAGCTGAAAAAAAATATCACAAAATGTAAAAGTGTAAAAAGTAAAGGATAGCTGCATTCTGAATGAGTTTGGGAAGTCTGAACCAGGCAAGTTCATTTAAAACTGCAGAGCATCCTTAGGGACTAGTTGCTTACAGGAGTTCCTTTTGCCTCTTTCCCAGGCCCAGTTGTATCACCAGTGCTTTGAAGTCTATACGACCACTTTATCTTCTTTTTGTTCTTCCGTTCAGCTAGAGTTTCCTCAATGTGCAGCTCCCTCGTGGTGACCCTTGAGTCATTTTTTTATGACAGTTTGAAGTACCTTCATCCCTTTTCTGGGAAAGGAAATGGTTGCTCACATCATCATCATCATCCCAGCATACTTTTAAAAATGGATCCCGGGGCAATCCCCAGTTTGTTTTTCCTTGATTATTTTACAGCAAGCAAGCATGAATGCCAAGTTACATCCGAAGAGTAATCTTAGAAAAATTACAAGCAAGTGGAAACATTTGTAACTGGTAACTAAATAATAACACCCAACGAAATTTCCTGCTATGCTTCGGTAATTGTTAAAGCATTGCTCTTGGTGTAAGAATTTCCTGGTAGTGAAATATTTGGAACTGTTAACTTCCTTCAGGAAGTAGCAAATGCTCATTGAGAAGTCTAGTTTTCCCACACAATTCTGTTGGGAGGTATGAAGAATTGTGATCCATTATTCAAATAACATATTTGGTCTTTCAGAAGGACACAATGGATTTTAGGCAAATATATTTCCTTCCTGAGTGCTCACTGGAAGGACAGATCGTGAAGCTGAGGCTCCAATACTTTGGCCACCTCATGAGAAGAGAAGACTCCCTGGAAAAGACCCTGATGTTGGGAAAGCTGGAGGGCACAAGGAGAAGGGGACGATAGAGGACAAGATGGTTGGACAGTGTTCTCGAAGCTACAAACATGAGCCTGACCAAACTGCGGGAGGCAGTGGAAGACAGAAGTGCCTGGCGTGCTCTGGTCCATGGGGTCACGAAGAGTCGGACACAACTAAACGACTAAACAACAACAATAACATTTGTATTTTATACATGAAATCCTTCTTCAGAACATAAGAAGAGTCTTCAGAATCAGGCCAATGGCCCATCTAGTCCAGCAATGGTTCAGAGAATAATAGAATCATAGAATTGGAAGGGAGCACCAGGGTCATCTAGTCCAACCCCCTGCAATGCAGGAATCTTTTTGCCCAATGTTTAGGGAAGTTTTTAATGATTGATGTTTTAATGTATTTTTAATCTCTGTTGGAAGCTGCCCAGAGTGGCTGGGGAAACCCAGCCAGATGGGCGGGGTACAAATAATAAGTTGTTGTTGTTGTTGTTGTTGTTGTTGTTGTTGTTGTTGTTGTTATTTGGGGCTTGAACCCATGACCCTGAGAGTAAGAGCTTCATGCTCTACTGACTGAGCTGGCCAACCAGATTTCTATGAGACATCTGTAAGAAAGGTCCACGTGCAACAGCGCTCTCCTCACTTGTGATTCCCAATGACTGCTAATGCAACTGCCTCTGATAGTGGAGGCAGAAAATAACAGCATCAGCAACAACAACAATAATAATTTATTATTTATACCCCGCCCATCTGGCTGGGTCCCCCCAGCCACTCTGGGCGGCTTCCAACAAAACACTAAAATACAATAAGCTATTAAACATTAAAAGCTTCCCTAAACAGGGCTGCCTTCAGATGTCTTCTAAAAGTCTGGTAGTTGTTTTTCTCTTTGACATCTGGTGGGAGGGCGTTCCACAGGGCGGGTGCCACTACTGAGAAGGCCCTCTGCCTGTTTCCCTGTAACTTGGCTTCTCGCAGCGAGGGAACCACCAGAAGGCCCTCGGCGCTGGACCTCAGTGTCCGGGCAGAACGATGGAGGTGGAGACGCTCCTTCAGCTATACTGGACCGAGGCTGTTTAGGGCTTTAAAGGTCAGCACCAACACTTTGAATTGTGCTCGGAAATGTACTGGGAGCCAGTGTAGGTCTTTCAAGACTGGTGTTATCATCCTGGCCAGTAGCCATTCTTGGCAAACATGTTTGCATCTTGCATTTGAAAGAAAATGTTTGAACTTCTTGTTTCTGAGGCAAAGGAGGAAGGACAACCTGCAATGCCACCTAAGAGGTAAATAGATTTATACAGTATATGGATCTAATTAATGGATGTTTACATTGGCAATCTGAAAACCAATCTTATCAACACTGAAGCACTGTTTCATTTTGCCTCTGAAATATAGTATGGTAATTATGATAATAATGTTTAAAACAGATGGAAGGGCTTGCACAGAAGGGTTTGACAAGCTGAAGACTTAAGAGAGAACTTGATTTATCCTGGGTTGGAGTGCCCGTTGGATTTCATTAGTTCCTTGGTTGAAATCCAGAAAAAAGGGTGCCTTGAGCACCAAATGTTATGCCAAGCGAGTCATCACTGCTTGCACATCCATCCACAGATGCACATTTGAGGAATGTTCAAGGCTGCAGCTGTTTCCACACTCTGGATATAATCAGAAGAACCAGTGAATGGTGCAGCTGGAGGCATCAGTGCCTGGATGGGCAGCCACCAGAGCCCCATGTAAATCACTTGCTTTTCAACAGAGGAGGGAGGTACAATCCCTCAAGAACAGAAGAAGAGCTCTTCTGGATCAGATGCATGCTGGCAAAGAATGAGCCCTGGGGCAGGGCTGGGGAACCTGTAGCCATCCAAACTACAACTCCCATCATCCCTGAGCATATTGGAGTGGAGGCTGAGATGCCTTGGGGGAGGATTGTGAAATAATCAACATTATGAAACGCCAATACTGAACCACCAGTACTGAAACACCATAATGAAACAACAATCCACACTGCAGCATTCTTTGTTGCAGGACCTCCTTGCACCAATTAACTAGTACCCGGCATTCTGTGTGTTTGGCATGCTCATAATGTGTGGCTGAAATAGAAAACAGGCAATTGGTTTGAAGGAATGAGGACGTATCATCTCCCTCCCATCCACATTTGGACCTAGATTTGATAACACAAGGCAAGGATGGTATGTTTCCAGGGTTTTACTCCTGAGTTCAGGAGTTCACCTGAGGGGGGTAGAGAGAAAGGGAGAGGTGAGTAAATATGTCGGTTTTAGTTGATCCCCACACACCCCACCACAAATCTTAATCTTAGTTCTCCACATTGCCACATCAGTTTGCAAATTATTCATTTTCAAAAAGTCTTCATGAAATTCACCAGCGTTCTCCCAATACAGTGATACCTGGGGTTACATACGCTTCAGGTTACATACCCTTCAGGTTACAGACTCTGCTAACCCAGAAAGAGTACCTCAGGTTAAGAACAAAAAAAATATCCTTCCAGTAGCACCTTAAAGACCAACTAAGTTAGTTCTTGGTATGAGCTTTCGTGTGCATGCACACTTCTTCAGATACACTGAAACAGAAGTTGCCAGATCCTTCTATATAGTGAGAAGGTGGGGAGGGGTATTACTCAGAGGGGTGGTGGGAATGGGTGATTGGCAGATAGCTGTGATGAGCCTGTTGACGACTCTTAACGACTGCAATAGGTCTTACAGGAAAAAGCAAGGGGTGAGAAGGTGAAAAATGGCTTTGTCATGTATAATGAGATAAGAATCCAATGTCTTTGTTCAGACCAGGTCTCTCCATGGTTTTAAGTTTGGTAATGAGTTGCAATTCAGCAGCTTCTCTTTCCAGTCTATTTCTGAAATTCCTTTGTAGTAAAACAGCTACTTTGAGATCTTGTATAGAATGTCCTGGGAGATTGAAGTGTTCTCCTACTGGTTTCTCTGTCTTGTGATTCTTGATGTGAATATGGCAGACCAACACGGCTACCTATCTGTAACTCAGGTTAAGAACTTTGCTTCAGGATGAGAACAGAAATCGTGCAGTGGTGGCGCAGCGGCAGCAGGAGGCCCCATTAGCTAAAGTGGTGCTTCAGGTTAAGAACAGTTTCAGGTTCAGAACGGACCTCCAGAACGAATGAAGTTCTTAACCCGAGGTACCACTGTACACACATTTTTGCAAAGCATTCCCCCCCCCATGTTATGCATTTTGTGCATTATTTTCACTTGTATGTGCATTGATAGGCTAATACATGCACTTTCATATATATTACTTGGCACTGCAGAATTTAGAGAAGTACAAAACAGCTGGTACATTAGTTAATCTTGAAGGTTCAACAAGATTCCTTGTTGCTTCTATAGTTACTGTGTTACAGTTCTATTTTTAACTATTCATTGTGCTTTCTTATCGTAGATGTTAGCGTGGTCAACATCCCAGCTGGAAAAGAGAACTTCCTACCCATTTTTTAAAAAATCCTTTTAGAGACAAAGAGTAAACGGTTTGCTTTTAAATATTAAAAGTCCTTTCACAGGTCAATAATGATGCCATTATTTACAACTTGCTTTTGGAAGAGAAAAACATAAGATTCACATAACAATTTGTTTTGTATTATTTATCCAGTGTCAAGTCTAATTTGCCCATAAAGAATAAACAGAATAAGGTGGTAGTTTCTTATAGCCTGTTTCTGCCAAGTAGGACCTCATCATATCATGAAATCCTAGGCACATGACTTGGAAGTAATTCCCTTTGTTTCCTTTGGCGCTTACTTCCAGGTGTGTGTACATAGCATTGCATCCAAGCAACCATATATATATATATATCTATATGAGAATCTTCCCCAACCTGATGCCCTCCAGATATTTTAAACTACCACTCCCACCACTACCCAGCCAGCATGGCTAATAGAGATGATGGGAGTCATAACCAAAAACATCTGGATCAGTGTAAAAGGTGTGGTGGCATCATGTTTTGTGCATGCTAGGAAAGGAGAGGGGGACACACAACCAGAAAATACAAAATGGCTTCAGAAGGACAGACATACACCCAACCCAGACATCCTCCCCTCCAGTTTCTGTCTTCAGGCAACTGAGCCACATCAGTTATGATGATGATGAAGAAGAGTTTGGATTTGATATCCCACTTTATCACTACCCGAAGGAGTCTCAAAGCGGCTAACAATCTCCTTTCCCTTTCTCCCCCACAACAAACACTCTGTGAGGTGAGTGAGGCTGAGAGACTTCAGAGAAGTGTGACTAGCCCAAGGTCACCCAGCAGCTGCATGTGGAGGAGCCGGGAAGAGAACCCGATTCACCAGATTATGAGTCCATTGCTCCTAACCACTACACCACACTGATGGGGGTTGCCACTCTTTGATGGTAGCCTAGCAGCAGCCATGAGGGATGCCATGCAGGCCCATACGTCTCAACTGTCCTGATTAAACCGGGACATACCATTTTTGAGGGCCATGCTCTCACGCATGTGTTTTGGGGCTCTGTGCTCTAACGTGGATCACTTGACATGAGAGTGTGCCCAGAAGACAGGCATCTCAGTTTTTGACATGTTGGACTATATGCAGGCCATGGAGCCATAACATCCAGCCAGGTATTCTACTTGCTGGTTCCAGGCCTTATTGCACTAGTATTTTTGGTCTACTAGACACGCGTTTATATGCAAGTCAACCAGATTCAAGATCCATCGAGCCAAGAATTCCAGAGAGCCAGGAAAGTGGGCTACAAGCCGAAGAACTCTGCTGAACACAACAGCAAAGTTGGAACTTGGCTCAAAATAGGACTTTTTAAAAGATGATGTGGAGAATCCATTAGTGAAAGCGTCCCTTCCAAACCCTGCAGTCACGTTCCTCCACAATGTTTATGATTGAAGCGCCAAATTGGAAAGGGCTCAGAACTGAGAAACAAACATGAAGAATTGGGGAGGAGAAGCTTGTAAGGAACGTTGGCTACGATTCATTTTGTTAAGTGCTGCAAACTGAGTGGAGGGTGAGGTGATTTATTGATGATCCCAGGGAGGGAAGCCAAAAGGACCGCCTCAAACTAACGGATGAAGGATTGGTGAAATATAT
The DNA here is from genome assembly GCF_964188315.1 of Podarcis muralis. Classification (NCBI taxonomy): domain Eukaryota; kingdom Metazoa; phylum Chordata; class Lepidosauria; order Squamata; family Lacertidae; genus Podarcis; species Podarcis muralis. The sequence continues at coordinate 20,219,666 of NC_135655.1, read as the reverse complement.
ACCTTTATTTTCTAAGCCGTGGAAGGGGCCGTAGCTCAGTGCTGTAGCAATGCTGTGTATCCAAGGTCCCCTCACAGTTACCATTCCCAGAGTTCCCTGGGAAGAGGGATTGATTGTTATATCATGGTTAATTGTAGCTCTGCAAACGGCATTGTAGGAGATGATATAAACGGAAAGGATTGTAAGTTTTTCCATATGCAATGGTGGCAGCAAGAATATTATTGGCACAAAAATGGAAACAAGAAGAATTACCGACAAAAGAAGAATGGAGGATGAAATTGATGGACTATGCAGAATGAGATAAACTAACAGGAAGGATTCGAAACCTGCGGGACCAGAGATTCTCAGAAGACTGGAGTAAATTGACGGACTATTTGAAAAGTAATTGTGACAAACAGATTACGCTAGTAGATTTGCAAGAAGTTTTGTAAGGTGAACTATTTGAAATATTGCAAAAAAGACAATGAGGAGAATTATTAGTTAAGGAGTAATATTAGTTAAAAGTAATATGAAATTAAGAAATGCATAATATATGATAAATAATGGAAAATCATCAGAGGCATTGACGGAAGTCCAAAAAATATTGTATAGGATGAGAAGTTATGTTGTATGAATGGTGGAATTAATGTTAAAAAATTAATAAAAATGTATATTAAAAAATTTTGTAGCTCTGCAAACTGCAGCTCCCATGATTCTTTGGGGGAAGCCATGATTGTTTAAAGTGATATAATACTTTTTAAAGTGGTATAATACATGGCCTTAGTTAGCCTCAATATCCGCCTGGTAAGATGAGTCACTTTTATACATTGCAGAACATCATATAAATCTCCCCAGACACTGGTCCAACAGTCCAGCAATTTTTCAATTAATATGATTTCTTCACCACCCCAGCCAAACTCTGAGCTGTACCACAGTGTGCCAGTTCCCTTTTTTCTACTGAGGAGAAACTTGAGGAATTCTTCCTTTGCAAATTCTAGTGTGAACTGAAGTGCTCAGCACTCATGGATTAATGAGCATATTGGATGGCAGTTAAGTTGAGGGTAGGGTTAGTGTGTCAATTAGAAGCAAGTAATAATAAGACGCGGGTGGCGGAGGGACGCGGGTGGCGCTGTGGGTAAAACCTCAGTGCCTAGGACTTGCTGATCGCAAGATCGGCGGTTCGAATCCCCGCGGCAGGGTGAGCTCCCGTCGTTCGGTCCCAGCTCCTGCCCACCTAGCAGTTCGAAAGCACCCCTAAGTGCAAGTAGATAAATAGGTTCCGCTTTATAGTGGGAAGGTAAACGGTGTTTCCGTGTGCGGCGCTGGTGCTCGCTCGCCAGATGCCACTTAGTCACGCTGGCCACGTGACCCGGAAGTGTCTCCGGACAGTGCTGGCTCCCGGCCTCTTGAGCGAGATGAGCGTGCAACCCTAGAGTCGGACACAGTGGCGTAGCGTGGGTTGTCAGCACCCGGGGCAAGGCAAGTAATTTGCGCCCCCTAACCCGTGGATTTGCGCCCCCTAACCTGTGGATTTGCCCTAACCCCAGATGTTGCGCCCGGTGCGGCCGGCCCCCCCTGCACCCCCCACGCTACGCTACTGGTCGGACACGACTGGCCCGTACGGGCAGGGGTACCTTTACCTTTACCTAATAATAAGAACAGGAGTCTTCTGTGGTGGCTCCCCAATTGGAGGACGCCCTTCCCAGAAAGGCTCACTTCACACCAATTTCATCATCCTTCCAACACCAGATGAACAAATTTTTATTCTCCTGGGTATTTGCACAGTTCTAATGGTATGGCCTTTGGTCATTGATTTTTGTTGTTTGTGCTTATTGTTATTTTATGTTTCGGGTGGTTTTTGTGGGTGAACACTTTTAGTATATTTTCTTCATTACTGTATAAGGAATTTTGTTTTAGAATGTATGGTGTCCTGTAAATCGCTTCAAGCCCCCATTTGCATGAAATAAGATATACACTGAATCAATCTAATCTGATCCAAATTTTGTGTTGCAGTTCTCGGCTCAGAAAAAGACACTACTGTAAAATGTATTTTAATACATAGTTTAGAAAAGAAGGTGTATGGAAATGCAAACTTCACGGGGAAAAATATGTTCAAAACATTTTTAAAACATTTTTTATTTTTATTTAACCAAATGTATATGTAGCTTACTAGAACAGAAGATGTCTAAATATTATTTATAATGCTTAAATTGTAATTAAATGAATAGATAAATAAATAAAAATATGCTGCTTACTTGCCAAAATGACAAATCCATCCTTCCCTACTAATGATTTACGTATATAGTTAAAGGCTAAGAAATAGCCCCACAGTTGGATTTCTATCAAGCTTTAGCTTGGTTTCTTGTCTCAGTTTACATGCCTTAAGGATGTATCAGCTCTGTGACCACCAAGCCCTAAAACCCCCAATTTACCTTCTTTTCTTGGAACCACTGCCACCCCCTTTGCAGCAACTGCAGTAACTTAGCAGAGATTCACTATCTTAAAGGACAAAGACTCTCCTCCCTGAAAGAGAGGGGAGTGGTTGTGGGCGGGAGCCCGAGCACCGCCCAGCAGGGGGCGTTGCCCCCTGCCTCCAGCTCACCTGGCTGGCGCTCACGCCCCCCCGGTGGCCACCCAACCAGGTGCCGCGGAGGGGGCGTGTTCAGCAGCCTTTTGCTGCAGCGCCAGCCTCTTCCTGGCCTCATTCCTCGTCGTCGCCCATTGCGAGTCACCCACCCTCCACTCCCTTTTAGTTAGGGCTTAGGTCATTGGCCTTGCTATGGACCTTAGGTTGGTCGCCCTGGTTGCCCGGGGGGCCTGGTAGGAGTTTTTCCATTTGGCATTAGGCTTTTTGGTTTTTTCGCCTACCTCGTAGCAATCGTCACAACTTTTCGTGGTATTGGTGGGTAGGTTAGGCATTGGAATAATGTGTTGTGGTGTGTCGAAGTGCTAGGTGTGGCCATCGCCTATGCCTTCAATTTTAGGGGTATTCCGTTAAAGGAATCTGGTGGTCGTGTATTCTGTCCGATGCCTGCTTGGCGGGAGGCCATGGCACGACCCGCGGTGACAGCAGGGGTGAGCCTATAGTTGGATTAGCATCAACAGGTGATGAACCCCTGGTGAATAAACCCACTTGTTTCGCGATCCAATGCCTAAGCCAATACCTTTTCATTGCTGTAATCAATAAAGTTGTGGCCTTTTCTAGCCCATCAACCTTATATCACTTGTCCTTGTGTCTTCATTTCACTTCGCGGGGGTCGGGTCCTCGAACCACAAAGAAGAAGAAAAAATACTAAGGTGTGAAATGTTCATCTTGATGTGATGCTCCTGTGCTGGCAACAAATGCTCAGCAATATGAAAACGCTTTCGACCCTGGATTCTTTCTGGAACCGTGCATTTGTGCACGCCTCATTTGTCTCTCTCCGCCCCAGGGAGTGCTGTGGTTTGGCTGGTGTTTTCCATCACAGAGTGTTGAAGAACCACAGTAAATAATTTGAAGGAAAATGGGGCACTTGTGGGCATGTTTAGCGGGACCTCTGCCTTCCTGCAAGTGTCTCTGGTTTCTGGATTGTTGAGATCACCAGCAGTGAATATGGAAAGCCGCCTTATGCAAGGTTAGACTATAAGGATGTAAGGAGATCCCTGCTGGATCAGGCCAAAGGCCCATCTACTCTAGCATCCTGTTCTCACTGCGGACAATCAGACACCCAGGGGAAGTTCACAAACAGAACCTGAGCGTAACAACACCCTCCTCACCTGCAGTTCCCAGCAACTGTTCTTCAGGGGCGTGCTAGTTGCGTGTCAACCACCCCCTCGTTGAAATGAAACACATAGGACACCAATATTAGGTCAATGTTATTGGGCAAATTTTGGCCACAACTTTATTGATTACAGAATGTGAGCGGTATTGGCTTAGGCATTGAATGGACCTGACTATATCTGACTCCTGCCTGTTGCGCAGGGAATCCGGTAAGGATAAACTACCAGAAGGGGGAGCCCCCATTGATGCAGACCAACTTGAGCTCCCCCATGTGTTCTCGACGGGGTCGTGTCATGGCCCTAGCCCCGCCCCAGGCTTCGGACAAGATCCACAGCCCTGGATTCCTTTAACAGAATACCCTTAAGCTTGGAGGGGCAGGTGATGGCCACACCTCACTTCCTCTATCAAAAGGTCAAACAATGCCTAACCGCAAAACCTTACAGAGTTGTGACAATTGCTATGAGGTAGGCGAAAACCAAATGGCTAGAATATAAAGCAAGGGGTCTTCCTCACCAGCCCCAACCTATTTAAATCATAGAATCATAAAACTGTAGAGTTGGAAGGGACCCTGAGGCTCATCTCGTCCCATTCCCTGCAATGCAGGCATCTCAACTAAAGCATCCATGATGGATGGCCATCGAACCTCTGATTAAAAACCTCCAAGGAAGGGGAGTCCACAACCGCCCAAGGGAGACCATTCCACTTTTTTCATTCTAGCTCGGGGTGTCAGGGATTGAATCTAGGACCTTAGCTGTGCCTTAGTATGTGCCTAACTTCTCAGATATGGCACCAGATGTAAGTGGGGCTCAAGGACATCCTTGGGGAGGGCCCTTCTGGCATCCCATAGCTCAGTAAAAGACAGAGCTTGGGGAGATCCACACCATACATTTAAAGTTCTTTCAACTCACATTCAACCTGCAGTCCAAGTGTCCAAATAGGTGCCTAAATAAAACTGATTGTGTGCATTGGTAACCTCACTGCTGGACTACTGCAATGCATTCTACATGGGGCTGCCCATGAGGTCAGTTCAGTCCAGTTCTGCTGCTGGTGCAGAACACAGCAGCTGGGTGGCATGTGGGGACAAACTACCACTGGCAATATAACACTGTGCTTGTGGGATTTGCACTGGTTGCCACTCTGCCACCGGGCCGAGTTCAAGGTGTTGGTGCTAACATATAAGACCCTACACAGCTAAGGGCCAGTTACGTGAGAGATTGCCTTGTTGCTTATATACCCAGTAGTTCCCAGTACGTTCTTCTGCGAGTCCCAAAGATCTCAGAAGCTTGCTCTGCAGTAACTTGGAGCTGGGACTTTAGTATGGTTTCCTCTATATAAGAGCCTTCCTGCAACAAGTGCCCACTATCTGCACTTTCCTGAAACAACTGCAGACATTTTTGTCTTGCTGAATAAACGAGTCTTTGCAATGAGTCTCTGTTTTGTATCCTTTTAGTTTTGTTTTAAATGCATCTGCTGCTTCTTGTGGTTTTATCTGTTTGTTTGCTGTTTTTATTGTACATCACCTTAACACGCTTGCATGAAGAAGGAGGAGGAGGAGGAGGAGGAGGAGGAGGAGGAGGAGGAGATGTTCAAACATAGAAAGGGCAGTAAGATCTTCAGATCACTAGGTGAGAGATGGTGGGTGTTTCAGACTTCAAATATAAATCTCTTAGGCATCATAAGAGCAAAGCTAAGGGTTAATTATTTCTCCTTAGGGTTTTTAATTCAGCTAGTGGGTGTAATATCAGGGGTCACTCAAGGTGCAAGGATAATTAACAGTTCTGCTTTCATCCATAGAACCCTGTCTGCAAAGGGCAGACGTTGCTTAGCAACTGGGCAGAACCAGTGCGGCCTTCAGGTTTCTTGTATATAAATAGGATGCCCAGTATGTGTACTAATTCCAGTTGTGCTCTTTGTTTCTGGAACAGTCAACAAATGAGTTCCAACTTTATTAAGTTGCCTTTCTCTCCCTTGTCAGAATCAAAATGAATGCACAAGTTTTAATGATATGGATTGTAGCACCCAAATCTTACTCACTGAATTTTTTTCTCAGTGGCCTGAGAAAAGCTGCTACTATCCTAGCTGTAATAAACAAGTTTGTAACCAATTCTTGTTTTCTTTCACGTACTAGCAGCACAATTCTGTGTGCTCTTACATACCCTCCAAGATTTCTCCGATGAAAATAGGGGCATCCTATTTCATCATCATCATCATCATCATCATCATCATCATCATCATCATCATATATATCCCTACCCATCTGACTGGGTTGCCCCAACCACACTGGGCAGCTTCTAACATATATAAAAACATAATAAAACATTAAAAATTCCACACACACCCTCTACAGGACGGCCTTCAGATGTCTTCTAAAGGTTGCCTAGTTACTTATCTCATTGGCATAGGGGGTCGCTTAATACCCCCCCAATATTTCTCCAGTGAAAATAGGGACATCGTAAGGAAAAGTAGGACATTCCGGGATCAAATCAGAAACCAGGACGGCTTCTGTAAATCTGGGACTATCACTGGAAAATAGGGACATTTGTAGGGTCTGCACTTACAGGGAAGTAAGCCTGTTGTCATGGACTGGCTGGATACAGAGGAGTGGTGGGAGGCACCGGTTGGGGAGCCCCCAAGGGAATCCCCAGGAGAAGAAGGCTCAGAGCCAGGGGGTTGGTGGTGAGACACTGATGAGTGGTCAGAAGCAGAAGAGGGAGCAGACTGGGAGGAGGCGGTGTCAGAAGCTCACCTAATACTCACCTAATACTATACCTCCCATTCAACTCCCACACCTCATACACTTCCTTTCTCCCATCCAGGCCCCAACTACAGCCAGATTCAAGCTGGATTGCTGGATGATATGTGATGTGCGGCTTGCAAGGTGATTGAGAGAGTGGTTGCTGAACAACTCCAGGCACGCCTGGAAGAAGCGGACCATTTGGATCCCTTCCAGTCGGGATTCAGGCCTCATCATGGGACTGAAACTGCCTTGGTCGCACTGGTCGATGATCTCCGGTGGGCTAGGGACAAAGGTGAGAGCTGTTTCCTAGTTCTGCTGGATGTCTCAGCGGCTTTTGACACCATCGACCATAACATCCTTCTGGACCGTCTAGAGGGGCTAGGAGCTGGGGGCACTGTTATACAGTAGTTCTGCTCCTTCCTCCTGGGCCGTGTTCAGAAAGTGGTGGTGGGGGATCCCTGGGCTCTCACTTGTGGGATGCCTCAGGGTTCTGTCCTCTCCCCCATGCGTTTCAACATCTACATGCAGCCACTGGGAGAGACCATCATGGGGTTTGGGCTGGGTTTTCATCAGTATACGGATGATACCCAGCTCTACCTCTCTTTCAAATCAGAACCAGTGAAGGTGGTGAAGGTCCTGTGTGAGTGTCTGGAGGCAGTTGGAGGATGGATGGTGGCTAACAGATTGAGGTTGAATCCTGACAAGACAGAAGTACTGTTTTGGGGGGACAGGAGACGGGTGGGTGTGGAGGACTCTGGTGCTGAATGGGATAACTGTGCCCCTGAAGTACCAGGTGCGCTGCCTGTGAGTCATTTCAGACTCACAGCTGTCCATGGAGACGCAGGTCAATTCTGTGTCCAGGGCAACTGTTTACCAGCTCCATCTGGTACGCAGGCTGAGACCCTATCTGCCCCACCTAGACTGTCCCACCAGAGTTATCTCTAGTTATGCTCTAGTTATCTCTCGCTTGGACTACTGCAATGCAGTGGCGTAGCGTGGGTTGTCAGCACCCGGGGCAAGGCAAGTAATTTGCACCCCCTAACCCATGGATTTGCGCACCCTAACCCTAACCCCAGATGTTGCGCCCGGTGCGGCCGCCCCCCCCCTGCACCCCCCACGCTACGCCACTGCTGCAATGTGCTCTATGTGGGGCTACCTTTGAAGGTGACCCGGAAACTACAAGTAATCCAGAATGCGGCAGCTAGACTGGTGACTGCGAGCGGCCGCCGAGACCACATAACACCGGTCTTGAAAGACCTACACTGGCTCCCAGTACATTGCCGAGCACAATTCAAAGTGTTGGTGCTGATCTTTAAAGCCCTAAACAGCCTCGGTCCAGTATACCTGAAGGAGCGTCGCCACTCCCATTGTTCTGCCAGGACACTGAGGTCCAACACCGAGGGCTTTCTGGCGGTTCCCTCGCTGCAAGAAGCCAAGTTACAGGGAACCAGGCAGAGGGCCTTCTCAGTAGTGGCACCCGCCCTGTGGAACGCCCTCTCACCAGATGTCAAAGAGAAAAACAACTACCAGACTTTTAGAAGACATCTGAAGGCAGCCCTGTTTAGGGAAGCTTTTAATGTTTAACAGACTATTGTATTTTAATATTTTGTTGGAAGCCACCCAGAGTGGCTGGGGAAACCCAGCCAGATGGGCGGGGTATAAATAATAAATTATTATTATTATTATTATTATTATTATTATTATTATTAGCTGAATTTAATGCGTATTTGAAAATGTTTGCATTCCCATTTTAGTAGGATCATCCACACAACATTCCCCTCAAACAACTCCTGTTCTGCTGCTCCCCCCCCCCCCCAAATTCAGATTTCCCTGATCCAGTGAAAATCCTGATAACTTTTGAAAAATGTGACTCCAAACTGTCAGGGACTGGGCAGAGAAGGAGGGGGACCCTGGAGAGAGGGGTGATGTGAAAGGGTTGGGAAGAAGAGGAGGAGTGGTGGAAATCGCCTCCCCATCCTGACCCTTCCAAGGAGGAGGAAGACGAAGACAGTATAGATTTACAACAGGGGTTTGTGGAAGGTCACAGCTCAGAGGCAGATGAGGAGAAAAGTTGGGGAATAATGGGAGAGGAGAAGCAGGTTAGAGCAGGAGCAGCAGCTGGCTGACATGTTGTCACTAGAAAGCATTCCAGACCCTCTATCTCCCAGAACCCAGCAAGCCTTAAAAGTAGGAGAGCAAAGAGCTCAAAGGCAGAGGGCACTTAGCGGTACCATGATGATGATGATGATGACGAATGATGGAGTGGGAGATATGGCGGGTGGAGATTCACTCGGAACAATACCATTATCCAAGAGGCTGGGCTCTATAGCTTTTCTGTGTAAAGTTTGAAATAAAAAAAGGAATGTAAGCAACTTTTCCTTGTCTTTTTACTTTCCTGGGCAACCAGCCGGGAGCCGCTGACAGTACCCTGACACAAACCAAACCTCTCCACAGCAGATACATTGCCTTGATTTTTCCTGGGGATGGGTCAAGCATCCATGTTTGCTTCTCCCCTTACAGAACCCTAAGGGCAGAAGTGTTCCCACAGCAGTATATTTCTACTGATCCTGGTGTCCGTCCCCCCCAAAAACAGATTTGTGCAATTCAGGAACACTGGAAAGAAAGGAAAAAACTAATGCTTTCTCCATATCTCCCTGCTTCGTGTTTTTCTTTTGATTTCATTGTATTGTTATGCATTTATTGCTGCTTCTTTTTTTAAAAAAACAAAACAGCTAGAGAGGTGGGGCAGCTGGATGCACTGTACTCCGAGGGGCTGAGGCTCCAGGCACATATCTCATCTTCATTTCCCAAGGGAAAAGAAAGTTCTTCTCTGCACAGTCTGCCCAGCCACCTGATCCTTTAAACTGTTATAAAATTTGAAGGGATCCCTTCCCAGCTCCCACTGCTATTTAGTAAACTGGGCAGGGTGGTTGAATTGGGTGGAGATAGAAACCAATGGAGCAGGAAAGCAGTGCCAGGGACAATGCAGAGAGCATGGGGGGAGTGACCAGGATGGCACAGGGGTCCCTGGGGGGAACCATGCCCAGCCCCCCCAACCTAGCAGTACTCTACTCCTACAAGAGTCTGGCTGTGGCAACCTGCTCCCCACCTCCCAGTCTCCCAGAACCCAAAGAGGTATGAAGAGAGCAGAGCAAAGGCAGACAAGGCGAAGGAGCCTCAGATTGCTTGGAAATGGGCCAGGGGAGGAGGAGATTTAGGGAGCTTTGGCAAGGCCTTCAGTCCTTATAACTGCCTCATAGGTGCTAGGTCTACCAGGAAGAGTTGCTGTGCTCACTAGGCCTGGGCTCCCTAGCTTTGAATACTCCTGCTATTGGGTTTGCACCAATAGCATGTTTATTTCACTGACTCTGTGTGAGTTGTTGCTGACTTGCTCCTGCCCTGACAGGCAGATTGCAACTCTACTTTTTAAAATTATTATAAAAATATATACAACTTGTTATGCCTAGCTGGTGAACAGAAAGTTTCCTGAATAAATATATTGTCTGCCAAGTAAACACACATATGGAGTTTTGAGCCAACCAGTGGGTGGATTTTATAATACAGTACTAAATATTTGGAAATCACTTGCTTCCAGTTTTCCTTCTCCGTCAGCATTAGTCATTGGCTTAGGTCTGTGATGCAGCCACTTAGACAACACACAGACACACAAAGAGAGGGGGGAATTTCCAATTTGTAGAAATGTTGCATTTTAGCCAAACATAATGAAAGGAATCAAAAAGACAAGCAATATCTGGAGTACATACTGCAGGTTGAAATTCAAGAATGTGTTTAGAGGAAGTCCCAACCACATGCATGAGTCTGCTGCCGAGTAATTTACATTATTGCTGCTGTTGTTGATTTACTAAGAGAGTGGCTTTTTCAGAAAGTAAGATTTATTGATTTATATAGAACATTTAGAACCTGCCCTTTGCCCAAAGGTCCCAGGAAGAGAAAACATACATATTGAAACAGTGTCGATATAATTAACCATAGAACCAAAACAGAAGTAAATTCACAACTGTGGAAAGAGATTTTCTCAGTACTTAATACTTCAAGCAAGATGGAGAAGAATTAAACAACAATATTTTTTGTGCCAATACAAGGAAGGGTTGCAGCACGCAGTGCTTTTCAGTTTAGAGAAAAGGCAAGTAAGAGATACCGTGTTAGAAGTTGATAAAATTGCGCAAGGCATAGAGAAAGTGGATTAGAGAAAGGTTTTGCTCCCTCATAACCAATGAAGGTGAAGGCTGGAAGATTCAGGACAGATAAAGGAAGGCACTTCTCCACACTGTGCATAAACGATGCAACTCACTCCCACAGGAAGCAGGGAGGGCCACCAACTTGGAGGACTTTAAAATAGGATTTGACACATTCATGAAGGAGAAGGCCATCAATGGCTGCAAGCCATGATGGCTATGCTCTGCCTCCATGGTTGGAGGCAGCAATGCTTCTGAATACCAGTTGCTGGAAGCCACAGGAAGGGAGAGTGCTCTTGTGCTCAGATCCTGCTTGTTGGTTTCCCACTGAGGCATCTGCTTGGCCACTGTGAGAACAGGATGCTGGACTAAATAGGCCATTGGCCTGATTCAACAGGCTCTTATGATATGAGTTTCGGCCAATTAACAGCTGGAGACTCTTGAGAGTCCCATGGACTGCAAGAAGATCCAACCGATCCATTCTGAAGGAAATCAGCCCTGAGTGCTCACTGGAAGGACAGATCCTGAAGCTGAGGCTCCAGTACTTTGGCCACCTCATGAGAAGAGAAGACTCCCTGGAGAACAGCCTGATGTTGGGAAAGATGGAGGGCACAAGGAGAAGGGGATGACAGAGGACGAGAGGGTTGGACAGTGTTACTGAAGCTACCAACATGAGTTTGACCAAGTTGCAGGAAGCAGTGGAAGGCAGGAGTGCCTGGCGTGCTCTGGTCCATGGGGTCACGAAGAGTCGGACACGACTAAACACCAACAACAACAATAGTCTGTGTTGAAAGGTTCACGTTCAAAACATTCTCTGATTGCACGCTCAACTCCTCCTCCTCCTTCCCTCTCCTTTCCACAAAATCTCATTTGTCCTGGGGCAGCAGCCAGAATTGGCAATGAGAAGTTGGCACGGTGCAAATGTATCAGTGGAGTCCGCCCAGTCCTCCTGCTATTGGCTTTGCACCAAGCCAATCTCCCCACTGCACCACCCTTCTAACTCCTGAAAAGCAACAGTGACCCACCAACTGGGAAACAGGCAACCGGGAAACTCTGCCCCATCCTCAAGCCACTTCTGGCTGCAGAGCACACTGTGGTCTCTGTAGTCAGGAGATCATGGACCACTGGGAGTTTGCACCTCCTGCCTCACAGCAACAAGAAGACAGAACCTGGGCCCGCACATCAACCGAAGGTGCTTGCTTCCCACTTCACGATGGAGAGAATAGAATGCTCTGCTTCAACTGCCTGTTGTCCTGCGGCTGAAGAAGTGCGGGGAAGCCCATCTCAGCTTCCAACCAGAGGAACAAGTGTCTGTTGGGTCAGCTGCAGCTGCTCAGTTCAAACCAGACCACCATCAAGGGAAGATAAGCCTGGGCCTAAATGGATGTACACAAAGGCCTGCTGACAACTCACTACATTGTTCTGGTGCTGTCAAACTGGTCTCCCTCCTCTAACTTTTCCCACCACTGCCCTTCTCTTCTTTTTATTGTGTGAGCCTGGGAGCAGGACTTATCTCTCCTGCCCTTAGAACTGATGTGAGCCACTTCGGAAAAAGACAGTATTCAGCTGAAAAATGAGATGAAAATATAACTGTATGAATGTGACACATACTGCGTCCCATCCAGATGTTACATGAGGAGTCAGACACATGGATTTCGTAAGTGGAATTCACTCAGGGCCAGAATACACGTTAGGCAGAAGATCTGTGACTTGACTGCATTACTTTTTAAAAAAACTGAAATGGTGGTGGTTGCTGTTGTTAATCTTGGAGGAAGGAGACATTTTATCCATTTACCTCACACTGTTTCCCTGTTAATAATCCCTCCATCTCCAGCTGGTGTTTACTGTTTGAATGGGGGAAATGCAGACCCTCCAAGTGTCCCTATTTTCCAGGGACATCCCTGATTTAGAGTAGGTGCCCTGGTTTCTGATTTGATCCTGGTATGTCCCACTTTTCCTTAGGATGTCCCTGTTTTCATTGGAATAATGTTGGAGGGTGTGGAGTTATCCGACCCCTGAGCCATCTGAAGGCAATCCTGTATAGTAGGGTTGCCATATGTCCTCTTTTTCCAGGACACGTCCTCTTTTTCATGGGTAGAGTCATCATAGTGATCCATAGTTAAAAGTAGAAGTCGGCAAATGTGTCCTCTTTTCTGCTCTTCAAAACATGGCAACCCTCTAGGGAAGTTTTTTTAATGTTTACTGTTTTATTATGTTTTTATATATGTTGGAAGCTGCCAAGAGTGGCTGGGGCAACCCAGTAAGATGTGTGGGTTATAAATAGTAAAAATATAATTATGGAATGGGACGTGCCTATTTTCAAGGGAGAAATGTTGGAGGGTATGGAAATGTTGTTGTTGTTTAGTCGTTTAGTCGTGTCCGACTCTTCGTGACCCCATGGACCAGAGCACGCCAGGCACTCCTGTCTTCCACCGCCTCCCGCAGTTTGGTCAGGCTCATGTTTGTAGCTTCGAGAACACTATCCAACCATCTCATCCTCTGTCGTCCCCTTCTCCTTGTGCCCTCCATCTTTCCCAACATCAGGGTCTTTTCCAGGGAGTCTTCTCTTCTCATGAGGTGGCCAAAGTATTGGAGCCTCAACTTCACGATCTGTCCTTCCAGTGAGCACTCAGGTCTGATTTCCTTAAGAATGGATGCGTTTGATCTTCTTGCAGTCCATGGGACTCTCAAGAGTCTCCTCCAGCACCATAATTCAAAAGCATCAATTCTTCGGCGATCAGCCTTCTTTATGGTCCAGATCTCTCTTCCATACATCACTACTGGGAAAACCATGGCTTTAACTATACGGACCTTTGTTGGTAAGGTGATGTCTCTACTTTTTAAGATGTTGTCTAGATTTGTCATCGCCTTTCTCCCAAGGAGCAGGCGTCTTTTAATTTCGTGACTGCTGTCACCATCTGCAGTGATCATGGAGCCCAAGAAAATAAAATCTCTCACTGCCTCCATTTCTTCCCCTTCTATTTGCCAGGAGGTGATGGGACCAGTGGCCATGATCTTCGTTTTTTTGATGCTGAGCTTCAGACCATATTTTGCGCTCTCCTCTTTCACCCTCATTAAAAGGTTCTTTAATTCCTCCTCACTTTCTGCCCATCAAGGTTGTGTCATCTGCATATCTGAGGTTGTTGATATTTCTTCCGGCGATCTTAATTCCGGCTTGGGATTCATCCAGCCCAGCCTTTCGCATGATGAATTCTGCATATAAGTTAAATAAGCAGGGGGACAATATACAGCCTTGTCGTACTCCTTTCCCAATTTTGAACCAATCAGTTGTTCCATATCCAGTTCTAACTGTAGCTTCTTGTCCCACATAGAGATTTCTCAGGAGACAGATGAGGTGATCAGGCACTCCCATTTCTTTAAGAACTTGCCATAGTTTGCTGTGGTCGACACAGTCAAAGGCTTTTGCATAGTCAATGAAGCAGAAGTAGATTTCTTTCTGGAACTCTCTAGCTTTCTCCATAATCCAGCGCATGTTTGCAATTTGGTCTCTGGTTCCTCTGCCTCTTCTAAATCCAGCTTGCACTTCTGGGAGTTCTCGGTCCACATACTGCTTAAGTATGTGAAATGTATATGGAAATACATGGAAGCAATTTAATCGGGGGGGGGGGGGTGCCACAGAAGACCTCTCTCTCTCTCTCTCTCTCTCTCTCTCTCTCTCTCTCTCTCTCACACACACACACACACACACACACACACACACACGGTGTCCCCCACCCCCCGAACATTTCGTGCATGCAGTTGTATTTCAGGAAACAAAGAATGATGAAAAACTAAGCACACAATATGCAAGCCACAAGCTTCTGGGTGCAGAATTTTGATCCATTTCCTTAACGCAGATTACGTACAGCCTTGTAACCACTTATTGATTCATGAACTTTGCTGTTGACTAATCCAACATGGAGCTTTGGGATCAATTCTGGGTGGGCCTTGACTCATCAGCCTTCCCCTCAGTGCGTCTGGCACACATCCCCTTTCTGATATAGGTTCATTCAAACCACTCTTACGCCTCTGGCTCACTGGCCTTCCTGTTTCCTGCATCCATACAACAACGGGGTCATAACTAATTATAGCTTCAGTATTGTTATATTATACAATTCTGTCTGGGCAATATAATAGGAGATCACTAAAGGCTGAATGAGTATACCTTGCCCTTACAGTGGTACCTCGGGTTACATACGCTTCAGGTTACATACGTTTTAGGATACAGACTCCGCTAACCCAGAAATATTACCTCAGGTTAAGAAATTTGCTTCAGGGTGAGAACAGAAATTGTGCAGTGGCAGCGCAGCGGCAGCAAGAGGCCCCCATTAGCTAAAGTGGTGCTTCAGGTTAAGAACAGTTTCAGCTTAAGAACGGACCTCCAGAATGAATTAAGTTCTTAACACGAGGTACCACTGTATTTTTAGTTTTTAGATTATGTTCGGGTTAATCAGGAGGAGGTAGAGACAGGAAGCATCATAAAAAGAATTTAATGAAAGTGGTTGGTGATTCTGTGCATAGTCATAAGGCCCATTATTTTGTGCTGTAATAACCATTAATATTGTATTCATGAAGCTGTGACAGCATGTTTACATGTCTCTTCTGGGAAGCTTAAGATGTGTCTGGCTTTTTGACCTTCATTCACTTTCCATCTATTTGTAATTTATGACTGGTTCTGTTATCGTTTTCTATTAGTTACTGGATGGTAACTAAGGTCAGGGGAGGGCTCCTCCAACTCCTAACGCAATTGTTTTTTTCCCCTGCAAACACCATAGCAGCCAGAGAAGTACGATTCACTCTAGGATTTCCAAATAGGAGGAAACCGCCCCCCCCCACTTTTGTTTTAGCTTCTGCGCTTGTTGCAGGATGTCTCTGCAAAAGACAACCTTTGCCAGAAGTTTCAAAGAAAGCGGAAGTATATTTATTTAGTGTATGCTTTGGCTATATAAGAGATCCATACATGCAGTTCTAAGGTTGGCTGCCACAACCTTCTGAGCTGTTGCTCATCAGGGTGCATAATTCTGGCCTTCGTCTCTAGTTATTACCAAAATGTTGCCATGTGGAAGGCTCTTCTTCAGAGTACTCCATCTTAATCCATACCTTTTTTTTTTTTTCATGCCTCCCCAACAGTCAGTCAGCATCCTGAGGATGTTCAGTTCCCATTGGACAGTTTGTGGATCACCCTCTTAGCATTTCCCCCGCTAAAGAATGTTTGCACTTTTGCAAAAATGTAGATTTTCTCCAGTCCTGTCGACACTTCCCTTTTGTATGTGAGTAGTGCCTCTTAGTTGCATAAATGTGCAACACTTGGAGAACTGAGTTCACTGTTAGATTATATAGTAGCCTTCGCCAACCTGATGCCCACTAAAGGTTTTGAACTACAACTCCCATCACCCCAGACAGCATGGTGTAGTCTGCTATATATGATGGCAGAAAGCGTGGAAATTCCATTTCTAGTTCTGCTTCCTCTCAAAGTGGCGCTGTGCATTATGGGCTCACCTCAGCAGTGGCCTTTCCAGCGCTTGCCTCCGGAGAGAGCTGTCTGTTCACATTCCTTCAAGAACTTCTATCCCCCACTACAAAATAATACATGTGAGGACCAGCTTCTTCTTAGTCCAGAGAGGTATGTACTTGGGAACCAATGAGTAAGAAGCAAAAAAAGTCCACTTCCCTGGAGTAACAATCGGTGACTTGCCATCTTTAAAAGGTCAGCCCTTTTTTTTTGTTGTTCAACCATAACGTATTGTGTGCAAGAAGTGCTTCAGATTGGTGGATTCTTCTTTGCCTGCAGTTTGGAAGTGCTGTAGATTCCCACCTTGACAAAGATCACTTATGAAGTCTGCCTGACCTTAGGGTGCTGAGTTCCACATTCAGACCCACATTCAACAGCACAGAATGGTGTCAGCAAGGGGCTTGAGGGCAGTAGGTATTGAGATCATTAATATTGCACTTGTGGAAGCTACTGGGTGAATAAATACTGACTGTCATGCTGAAATAAAAATTATCCAGTCCAAAAATATGGTTCAAAAGCTTTACTCACAGGACTTAATTTCAAAACAACTTAAAACAATAAAAACTGCAACCAGTTAGTTTCATATTTCTTATACAGTGGTACCTCGGGTTACAGACGCTTCAGGTTACAGACACTTCAGGTTACAGACTCCGCTAATCCAGAAATAGTACCTTGGGTTAAGAACTTTGCTTCAGGATGAGGGTTAGGGTTAGTGCGGTGGCAGCAGGAGACCCCATTATCTAAAGTGGTACCTCAGGTTAAGAACAGTTTCAGGTTAAGAACGGACCTCCAGAACGAATTAAGTTCTTAACCCGAGGTACCACTATACTGATCCCAGCATAAGGCATACTGCATTAAATATATGTTGCATTCTGTGCTAAAAATCAAAGCTCTCTCTCTCTCTCTCTCTCTCTCTCTCTCTCTCTCTCTCTCTCTTCTCCATTGCAGCCTCTATTAGCCTCAGGCTGTTTGATGGAGACAGGGAATTGCACATCCATTCTCTTTGGTAGCTTAGAACAAAAGGAGCACCACACCCAACATGGATGCCTACCAGATTAGCATATGCTAATACGATTTTTTTCATGTGACTGTGAGCTAATGACCTTGTGACAGAGCCACAAAGATACAGTTCCGTTACACAACTCCATTAATGATTAAGCTGGTAGGCTCTTCTTCAACTTCATGGGAACTTCCAGCCATGCTTCACAGTATGTAATGCAAGCACAGTATGTAATTCACATTTCAAGGTACATTAAAAAATTATATTAGTTAGGGACAAACCTATGGCCATTCTTATGTCGTTTGAGTCCATCTCACATCAGCTCCCAGCCAGCATGATCAATAATCAGGGATTATAGTTGTTGGAGTCCCACAACATATGGACAGCCACAAATTCCTGACCACTGTTCTAGGGGCTTGAATCAGGATCCTTGTGGTGTGAAACAGGGATCTAAACTTCCGTATACTGTTTATGCTTGGTTCTGAAACCCCTTGTCAAGCACAGAAGGAAACCGATGTTTCCGTTTCTCTCCGTTTCTCATTTTTCTCAAGGAGTCTGAGTTGGAGAACACCAGTTCCACTTACCTGAACTTGTATCAAGTTGCTGGTGATTGAAAGAGAATGAAGTGAAGCGTTTTCTCAACATTTCAAACGCATTTAAGATTCAAGTGCACTTGAAACTCCTGTGCTCCTGTGGTGAGTTTTATCCCTCTGGTTTCAGGTGCTGCCAGTATGCACTGGAGAGAAATGTTGCATAAGGATGTTGCTTTGAAGGCAGCGACCTTTACGCCTGCAGACCGACTCCATGAACAGCTTATTGTGGTCTCCCTGAATTTGCTCTCAGGCATAATAACTTCTACTGTAAGATAAAAAAAGGTAAAGGACCCCTGGACGGTAAAGTCCAGTCAAAGGTGACTATGGGGTTGTGGCGCTCATCTCGCTTTCAGGCCGAGGGCAGCCTGAAATTTCTGCTGTACTTTTTGCACAAGCCTAAGACATTTTGCAAAGCACAGGGTGCCATGAACACACACCCATTCCTTGTACAGGATGTACCCAGCCTGGCAGCATCCAACCTTACCTCAACAGTGGCGATGAAATAACATTGCTCAAGGTAACCGAGGGCAGCAGGCTAACTGATGGGATCCAAGGGAATGGTGGGAGCTGTTTGGCAGGGCCAGCCGGCTCTGCTTTTGCAAACCATGAACTGTTGTTCATCTAAGGCAGGCACCCCCAAACCCACCCTCCAGATGTTTTGGGACTACAATTCCCATCATCCCTGACCACTGCACCTGTTAGCTAGGGATGATGGGAGTTGTAGTCCCAAAACATCTGGAGGGCCGAGTTTGGGGGTGCCTGATCTAAGGGATCATCCACACTTACCTTTCCTCTGCATTTCTCAGCACAGGTTTGGGCTTTCTAGGTTCATGAAAACCCGCTCATTATAGTTGAACCAGAGCAAACAGCAATCTGCTGAAAAACCTGAGTTGCTGTTTGCTCCAATTCAACGGTAAAACATTGGGTTTTCCTGGGGAAAGTGGCAAGGCAAAAAATAGAGCACTCAGATACAGACCAGAAAAACCCAGACCTGTGCCTAGAAAGTGTGAGGCAAAATGTAAGTGTGGGTGAGCCCTAACACTCAGGAAACTTTACCTACTCAGCCCAGTACTCTGCAGGTCAACACCATGACAGCAACAGCATCAACCAAAATGATATTCCACTCTTCTACTAAGTGTATCCTTAGTGGCATATACCGTAACAACTTCCTAAAACCATATAATGTAATAGATAAAAATGCCAGTACAATAAGCAAATTCTAAGCAGCAACAAAACTCAACCAACACTTAAACCAAAAACCTGAGATCAGTCAACCATTTGACTTCTTGGAAAAACCAAGGCAATTGAATGACTTGAAAATTTGGGGACTCCCTCGCCCAGTTTGAGATGCCTTGTTAATGGAATGGCCCAGCTGAGGAACATGAGAGTTTGCCCAGAACTGCCCCAATTTGCCTAGTTATTAGGGTTACACACAGAGCTGATGCACACCCCTAACAAATACTATGCCCAACGTAGCTTTCAGCAAGAAGAAAAGGGAATACCTTTGACTGCACACCTTTAAATAAATGATGTCCTCCTCAAGTGATATCATAGTATCGAAATCATTCTGCCAAAACTAGGAGGACTATGGGAACTGTAGTGCAAAAAGAAAAGGAGGACTAACCATCCTAATTATTGTTGGGCATCTCAAACACAAATATTGAGCCTCACAAAAATTGGGGACATCACTAGCTTAATCTTTGAG
Organism: Podarcis muralis; assembly: GCF_964188315.1. NCBI lineage: Eukaryota > Metazoa > Chordata > Lepidosauria > Squamata > Lacertidae > Podarcis > Podarcis muralis. The sequence continues at coordinate 20,200,184 of NC_135655.1, read as the reverse complement.
ATCTCATTAGCCTCCTTTACAATATGCATTTCTGCAGACAATTACATTGTCCGATAGCACTCCACCTTCCTCCCTTTACGCTCCCAGCCACATGAATTTTAATGTGATGCTCAGCACTTATAAAAAGCTAGAATCTTCAAGATTTCCTTGTTAATGGATGTTTGATGTTCTCCTCTCTTATTTTTGAAATGTGTTAATGCTTTACTTATGCAAGCTACAGGATGCGCCCTACCACAGGGATGTTTTGGTGAATACAGCACTCATCACTGCAAAGTATTTTGGAGAGTTTGTTGCAAAGTTGCCATTCCGATTCATTAGAGCCAAGGAACATAATTACCATCGGAACACCTAAAGCTTTCACTTCTTGACATTGAGAAGACAGCTTTTAATGGATGACCGGGGCCTCTCAGCTTGACAAGTAAAAGTGGTTCTGGGATTTTTATTTATTACTTATAATTCAGTGGAAGCCAGAGTGGGCAGAGGGAATAAAAGGGAAAGAACAACTAATTAGGATGGGATGAGGAAGCTCAGGGTGGCAGGATTTGTCATTTTTAGTACTCACTTCCTCATTTTCCCAGTCTTAAATTCAATGGTCTGCAATTTGCAGCATTGTTCTATTTTAAAAATTGTAAACCTGTTTCCCCCACCTTCCAAGTCTTCCGTGATACCGCTAGATTATGTCACTTAAGAATTCTAATGCGTGCCAGTTTTGTTTCATTGTGCAACTGGGAGTAATTGGTCTGGGTGGAGTTTTGCTTGCCCATCACAGTGGACATGAAGAAGGCCACGAACCTGTTGCAGGACTTCAAAGCACATTGCATGTGACATCATTCTGATGCCATGGAAACAGAAAGGTAGGCGGCACTACCCACCTGTCAAATGTGACCTGCAAGGCTGATCCTGAAAAGGATCTGGTCCACTGAGCCAAAAAGGATGCCTACCCCTTATCTACGTTAACTGTGTGTTTACATTCTGATGCTCACCTGGGCCCCAATGAAATAGGTGTGCGCAGGAGTGCCAACTCATGGGGGCTGAGCCCTCTTTGGGGGGCCGTGACCCCGCAATGTCCCAAAAAAATCAGGGCTAGAGGAAGCTTAGCGGAGAGCCAAGCGTGGCATGGCTTCAGTGGTCAACTCCTTCTCCTCCTGTCAGGGAGGGGAAAGAGGGTCAAAGCAGCCGTCTGCCAGTGGTGGTAGCAGGAGGAGGAGGAGCCACTGGCCATTGAAGCCGTGCGGCCACTGCATTTGGCTCTGCCCCCAACTCCTGCCACCCCGACATCCTGATGTTGCATGTGTGTAATGTAACAGGTGACTTCACACATGCGCGACGTCAGATTCCCCAATCACCCTCGCAAGCTGGCGCCTTTGAGTGTGTGTCTCTCTTTTTTTGTTGATAGGGATTGGGTGGATAATGTCATTATATAGTTTAGTCACTAGATGGCACTGGACTCTGAGTGGAACCAGGAGATTCCTTTGCCTTTTCTATTCTTGTTTCAGCAAGACTGTAAAAGTTCTTAGACAGGAAGCTGTCATCTACCGAGTCAGACCACTGATTTGTTTAGCTCTGAGTAGCCGCAGTTCTCCAGGGTTTCAGACAGACATCTCTCCCAACCCTAACTGAAGATGTCATGGATTGAAGCTGGGATTTCTGCATGCAAGGCAAATACTGTGCCGCCGATGTGCCCACAGAACCCTTATTTTCCCTTCACACCTTTATGAACAGTGGAGCTTAGATGAAATGCTGTGAGCTTCAGAGTTAGACTCTGTGCCCAACAGGACTCCCTCAAAGAGCGTCTGAGCACAGAGGGACTCATCAGACCTGTCAGCTGTGTCATAAAATCCCCATGTGGTTGAAACCTGCAAAGCTCAGAGAAGATGTTAGCAGCTGAATTTAACAGCTGTCTAAACAGCCCCGTTTGCAGGCAACATTCCCTTGACTTTCCTGCTTCACTTTATTCTCCTCAGAATAAAAATCTATTAGTATGTCAACCCTGCTGGCTGCCACACAATTAAAATGCCACTTGTCATTTTCCGAGTGTCTTTTTTTTATATATATAAAAATCCTCTCAGGACTGAAAGGATTGCAACTTAATTGCTTGGCCTAAATTCCCTTGAAATCACCAACCTTTCACTTTCTAGCTCTTCAGAACCTCTGAAGGTGGCCATTTTGCAAAAATATATTCGCTTCATATTTCAAGTGCGTGCTCAAGAGCTTGCTTCTTTATCCTCTCTAGTGTATGGTGGTTTCTATTGTTTCTCATTTATTTATGAAATTTACATCCTGCCCTTCGTCTCAAAGCAGCCCAGGGCCGGCCCTACCATTTGGCAGAGTTGGCTGTCTGCCCCGGGCAGCTGCTTTTGAGTTTCATGCAAGGGCAACAAATGGTTAGACTACATGTAATGTTTTTTACTGCCAGGAAGAGGGAGAGGCATTTGTGGGTTTCTCCCAGATAAAACCCATTTATCTGGGAGTAATGGACGGCTGTCATTGAGTAAGCTGGGTCATTTTCAAGGGAGCCTTGTATACCCCCTTCCAGCAACTCCTGCAGCCAAGCTGGTGCCAAACATATTGTTCTGCTTTCCTTGGGACTGCATCAGTGAGGCCGAGAGGGGGGGACTTGTCATTTGGGCAGCCCAGGAACCCCATACACAATGCCCAGGCTTGTGCCCCGGGGAGCTCACTTCGGTGTTGCTAACCCAGCAGTTTGACTTCTCCCCCCAGAGGTGCACTCCATTGTCCCTTGAGACAGATGGATGCCATCAACATGCCATTGGACCTAATTGCATCTGAGTGGAGTTGGGAGTTTCCTGCACCAATTCTAGTCTTGTTTTAGAGAGGCAATACGAGTAAGAGCTCTTGGAACATAGGAAGCTGCCATATACCAATTCAGACCATTGGTTCATCTCACTCAGTATTGTCAACATGGCCAGCAGTGGTTCTCTAGGGTATCAGTCAGGGCATCTTTCTCAGCCCTACCTGGGGAAGCATTCTGCCACTGAGCTACAGCCCTTCCCCTTCTTACTTAGCTTCCTGACTGCCATGTCCTCCAAGCTTTCCATGAAAATTCCCACCCAGAGATATTAATTTTTGCATATTACCTGTACATTACTATCTTGATATAGCAGGTCTGGGGAACTTGTGGCCTTCCAGATGTTGACGAATGCCAATTCCTATGAGACCCAGCCATCATGTCCCATGACCAGGGGTGATAGGAGATGAAATCCATCAACATCAGGAGAACCACAGGTTCTCTGATTTCAGACACATGTGTACTATTTATAAGCAATGCTGTGTGCAAAACTGTATACGGATAAATCAGTTCCCAAGTACAACTGGTACACGTGAAACATCTCTCTGATTCCCTGCCTTTCTTTCTCTTATGCTGGTTTTGAGCCATGAAAGCAGATGCAACAAGGCAGCACGGCATTCCTTCCACCTGATAACAGAGCACAAGAGCTCTCTTCCTTATAAAGTGTTGTCGTCTTAGGCAGCCTCCTGCATCACTCTGTCGCAAACCCAGATGAGTGTTTGACCATTAATAACTTGATAACCAAGCCAGCCTTGCCTTTCCACTGTAGCTCAGAAATATTGGCAGGGCCCAAGTAAGGCAACATTTATTTATTGGGTGCAACCGGGAACCAAGCGACGAACATCTTACAGTGTTCTTTGCTTGAGGAATTTCCCCCGACACAGATTTAAATCTTACTAATTTTATTAGATACAAGCGAAAGAAATGGCACCGAGCTTGTTTAAAGGGCTTCGGGCCAGACACTCCACACTCCATTACGCTGCACAGCTCGGTGGAATTCATCTGAGCTATGCCACTGTAAAATTGATCCAACGGAGAGGAAAATCAGGCCTGTTAACAACCATTCCTCATTAAGAATTTCTCTTTCCTGGGTTGAACAGTAGGGGAGAATCTCAGCTTGTGCAAACGGTCTCTTTCTGCTGTGGTGAGGTTTCACAGGAAAATGAAATAGGAAGGGACTGAGGTATTTTTTTTGCCAAGGAACAAGAATGGGGCCTCCACTCCCCTTTCCCCTCAACCATTAAACAGAACTAACTTGCCTCAAGCCAAGAATGTCCCCAACTCCATGACCTTCCAACTTGTATGTCTAAATACCCTTGTATTTCTGAATTAATGTGTCCTGATCTGCCTGAATAGTTTCCTAGTCTTTCCTGTATGGTTGGCAGGTTGCAAACTAAATGAAAAAATAATGTGCATTTATCTTTAAAAGGAATCGATGGCACAAGTGATGAGATAGCTACGGCTGCTGGGTTTGTACCTTCTAACTGAAGTCCTCATTCTGCAGTCAAATTGGCCCTGGTGAATCACACTGATGCCATGCATGGTCCCCCCCTCCCCCGCTCTGGATGTGTGATTCAAGGAGAGGCATTGAAAGAAGTTTTCAAAAAGGCCACAGAATTTCCTGCACAGGAAAGGAAGTGAAGGAGATGGATGGATGGATGGATGGATGGATGGATGGATGGATGGATGATAAAAAGATAGGAGAAGATGATGATGATAGATAAATAGATAGATGATTAGATAGATGATAGATAGATGATAGATAGATAGATAGATAGATAGATAGATAGATAGATAGATATAGATAGATAAATATAGATAGATGATAGATAGATGATAGATAGATAGATAGATAGATAGATAGATAGATAGATAGATATAGATAAATGATGATAGATAGATGATGATAGATAGATGATAGATAGATGATAGATAGATGATAGATAGATAGATATAGATAGATATAGATAGATACAGATAGATAGATACAGATAGATAGATGATAGATAAATAGATAGATAGAGACCAAATCTATTGAGCTGAGGACACCTCAGCCCACCCCCCAATATTGAGGGGCTCGGCCTTGTTGGGCCTCCCCACAGTGGAGGCATTTCACAAGTGGGCCTTAAACCTGATTGAAATGGATCCTGATTGTACCAATCTGTACCATGCAGAGAGACGATCTGCTTTTTTTTCTTACTCCATTTTTCATTTTCCAGCTTGTGCTAAAGGCAGACAGTGCTTCTTCCACTCCCATTATGCATTTCCCTTCCTGCACCATATTTAGCATAAAACCTACCCTGCTCTTAAAGTGAAAACACACACACAGAGTACCCAGTTCTGTGTCATTAATTAAAAGCAGTGTGATGTTGATGGAAACAGTTCTGATCTGTCTAGAATCATAGAACCACAGAACAGTAAAATTGGAAGGGACCCCAAGGGTCATCCAGCCCAACCCTCTGCAATACTTATGATTTTTCTTGAAGCCACAGGAGCCATCTTTTAATACTGGTCTCAATGTGCACAAACTATGCGCATTTAAAGTCTCAATGTGCACAAACTATGCACATTTAAAGCAACAGATGTGGCCAGTTGCCACTGCTCACACTTGCCCAGTCTCAGGGGATGTGAAGGAAGCCCTGGAGAAAGACTGGCCTTCCATCGGACTTGTCTGAACAGACCTGAAAGGAGTTGATGTATGCTTCCCACTTGGGTCAACAATATTCAGATGCAGGAAAAGGAACATAAAACAGACCCAGATGGGCTATATCAGGGATGTTCTGGTTGATCGTGTGATCCTGATCGATCACCCCCCCCCCAAAAAAAAAAAATCAACAACCTTGGGTCTCCCTCCCCCCAAAAAAGCTCAACAACTTTGGTCAATAGAATGAGTAGATCACTGCCAGGTTTTTTTAGTGGGAGTAGATCGGAGTCTCTTTGAAGTTGGATGTTCCTGGGCTATATAATGCCATCATCCACCATCATTTTATTATTGAGGCTGAGCAACAGGAAAGAAAAGTTACTGAAACCTTCACTTTCTACCTTCTGTCAGTTCCCCTTCAATGTAGGCTGCCTCCCTTGCTAGTTAGCGCTCTCTCTGTGCTATATAGTCTGCCAGTTTCCCCACAGGGAAAAGCAGGAAGAAAATCAAACTGAGACTGAAGCCTGCTAGTTAGTGGGAGAGACACTAATCCCACTGCTACCCGATTCCTCCTGGATTCTGCAAGCGCTGAATTTCTATGGTGCCCACTGTTTCTGTACTCTGCAAGTGGGTGGTACGTTTTCGCAAGGCCCGTAAAGTACTTGGTTCCAGTTATTAATCATGACTGTGGATTTCCACAACAACAACACTCAAATGCCCCTTAAAGATGAGCTTTTAGTAAACTCATTAAATCATCAGTGATGGCAAAAATTTCCATATTTGGTGGTGCATTGGGAAGGATAAATAATGCAGCAACAATTTCTCGACAGGCAAGGGCCCATCAGCTACTTGCGTGCACGCTTGCTGCCAAATATATACAGAACATTTCAAAGGCGACTGTTTGGGTCATGTCATGTAATGGTTCCCACCAGTGTGATTTCACTAGGAAAATCGGTGCCGGAACTCATCATGAACTCGCTCTCTTAGAATGGCCATGGTGGCCACCTGAGAGGTGCCGGAGCTGAGTTCTGGTGAGTTCCAGCTAAAAGAAAGCCCTGCTTCCCACATACTGGGCAGTGTTGGGGTTACAGAGTGCTTACTTAACATATTCAGAATCTATGGTTTCCACTTATCATAGAATCATAGAACTAGAGTTGGAAGGGACCAAAGGAGTTATCTAATCCAGCTCCTTGCAATTCAGGAATATCAACTAAAGCAAGACAGATGGCCATCCAACCTCTGCTTAATAACCTCCAGTGGAGGAGAGTCCACCACCTTCTGAGGGAGTCCATTCCACTGTCAAACAGTTCTCGCCATCAGGAAGTTTTTCCTAATGTTTTGTCAGAAACACCTTTCTTGTCATTTGAATCCATTGGTTCAGGTCCTACCCTCTGGAGCAGCAGGGGGCAAAGCTTGCTCCATCTTCCACGTGACATCCCTTCAGATATTTGAAGATGGCTGCCATATCAGGCAGTGGCCTGTCTCCTCTTCTCCAGGCTATTTGTTGTTGTTGTTTAGTCGTTTAGTCGTGCCCGACTCTTCGTGACCCCATGGACCAGAGCACGCCAGGCACCTCTGTCTTCCACTGCCTCCCGCAGTTTGGTCAAACTCATGCTGGCAGCTTCACGAACACTGTCCAACCATCTCGTCCTCTGTGTTCCCTTCTCCTTGTGCCCTCCATCTTTCCCAACATCAGGCTCTTTTCCAGGGAGTCTTCTCTTCTCATGAGGTGGCCAAAGTATTGGAGCCTCAGCTTCACAATCTGTCCTTCCAGTGAGCACTCAGGGCTGATTTCCTTCAGAATGGATAGGTTTGATCTTCTTGCAGTCCATGGGACTCTCAAGAGTCTCCTCCAGCAGGATAATTCAAAAGCATCAATTCTTCGGCGATCCAATTTGTTCAGCCATTCCTCATAAGGCTTAGTTTCCTTCTCCTCTTCCCTTGCAGTGGAGCAATTTTGGGACATTACGTATCTTCCCATTGACAGGGTATGGTGGTTGTTTTAAAACCAAGACATTCTCCTATTGCGGGCGGGGGCGCTTCATCCCAAAGACTGGTGTGGTTCATGGTTGATGGAACGACATGCACAGTAACATCTTCATTTCCTTATTCAGGTAGGTAGCTGGGTTGGTCTGACGCAGTCAGGGGAAAATTGTCCAGTAGCACCTTAGAGACCAACTAAGTTTGTTCTGGGTATAAACTTTCGTGTGCATGCAAACTTCTTCAGATACACTGAAGCAAAAGTCACCAGACCCTTATATATAGTGAGAGGGTGGGGAGGGGTATTACTCAGAAGGGTGGTGGGATTGGTTGATTGGCCCCGGAAACTACAACTAATCCAGAATGCGGCAGCTAAACTGGTGACTAGGAGCAGCCGCCGAGACCATATAACACCAGTCTTGAAAGACCTACACTGGCTCCCAGTACGTTTCCGAGCACAATTCAAAGTGTTGGTGTTGACCTTTAAAGCCCTAAACGGCTTCGGTCCAGTACACCTGAAGGAGCGTCTCCACCTCCATCGTTCTGCCCGGACACTGAGGCCCAGCGCCGAGGGCCTTCTGGTGGTTCCCTCACTGCGAGAAGCCAAGTTACAGGGAACCAGGCAGAGGGCCTTCTTGGTAGTGGCACCCGCCCTGTGGAACACCCTCCCACCAGATGTCAAAGAGAAAAACAACTACCAAACTTTTAGAAGACATCTGAAGGCAGCCCTGTTTAGGGAAGCTTTTAATGTTTAACCGACTATTGTATTTTAATACTTTGTTGGAAGCCGCCCAGAGTGGAACCCAGCCAGATGGGTGGGGTATAAATAATAAATTATTATTATTATTATTATTATTATTATTATTATTATTATTATTATGGCTGATAGGTGTGGTAAACCAGTTGCTGACTGTTAACGACTGCAATTAGTCCTACAGGAAAAAGCAAGGGATGGTATGCAGATGACCAAAAATAGCTTTAGCATGTATAATGAGACAAGAATCCAATATCTCTATTCAGACCAGGTCTTTCCATAGTTTTCATTAATAAGTTGTAATTCAGCAACTTCTCTTATACAAACCTGAAAGAGAAGTTGCTGAATAGCAAACTTAGTTGGTCTCTGAGGTGCTACTGGACAATTTTTTTCATTTCTTTATTGAGATTCCTGCATTGCAGGGGGTGGACTAGATGATCCCCTTGGGACCCCTCCCAACTCTCCAATTCTAGGATTCTCCATTTACCTACCAAAAGCTTTTCTGTGTTCAGGCTAAAAAGATCACTGCAATTTGATTCACTCAGGAAGCCTTTAACCGGAAAACAAGGGTCCTGCATGTGTAAAAACAGATGTTGAACAAGTACAGCAATAATTGAATTTATTTTCTTTTTCTTTTCCTTTATTTAGGGCCTCTGGTAAAAAATATTAAAGTGGGAGCAAATTTGCTTCCTAGTCCTTCATTATCTAGAGCCTGTTGCTGTTGTGCATTGCCATTAATCTAAATGGGATATGGAAGATGGTATCTTGACCAGTATGAGCAGAATAAACATGAGGCTCGCCTGGGGGAGTACTCTATTTTCCAATCCCCTGTGCTCTCTCCATTATTTTTGGAGATAAAAAAGGAAGCTTGCCATTCTTCTTGACCTTATTTTTTACTGTTGCCTACACAGAAGTCTCCTCAGCAGCCTTGCCTCTGCAATACGGGAATCTTGCTTTGAGCACATCCCATGTCTTGATAATGATTAAGAGTGGTTCAGTTAGGGTTTTAATGCAATTAAAATATGTGAATTGAAACACAGCCATCTCTCGAAATTCCCATTTCTCTGAATCCTGCAATTCAGTATAGGAAAATGCACGTATTTGGGGGAAGCATGCAGAAATTCATCTCTTAGTGAAAATAACATGCAAAAATACATGAGGGAATTGATTGTAGAAATGTGTGTATTGGGGAAAATATGCACCAAAATGCATATTTTGCAAGGGGACTTCTAAAAGAAAATCACAAACTGATGTGGAAATGTGATGAACTGAAGATTGGAAAAGTGAGAGAAATAAAAGTGGACAGATCCGCCCAACTCTAATAACAGCAGACACTTTCACTAGCATGTGTGAGGAGCTAAAGTGACAACGTGCTTGACGTCTGAATTTCTCCATAATTCTCAGTACCAAGACCCATGAATACATCATTTATAATGAATTACATGGTCAAGACGCCTTGACTTCGGCGTGGCAATAATAAATGTCTCCTACATCTATGTCATCTGAGTTTTGCAGCCCAGTGTTTCTGGCTCACCCTGTCCAAGAAGTTTGAGAAGCATTTTGAGTGAAGAATGGAAGGCCGTGGATGCAAACTGAAGAATCACTCCCTCAGGCTGGTTGCCACAGCGATGCGCAAGGCATTCAACCTCTCGGAAGCAGTGGAAACAGTCGACCCGCCATAAGTGTTCCAGCAGGATTCAGGAAACAACCTCTTTCCTTTGGCAGGTTTCCAAAGAAGCACGCCATTTTCAGCTGCCTTCTCTCATCTCCCCTGGCAACAGTGATGGGGAAAACAAAATCATCCAGAGACTGCTTGGAATACTCTTTGCCTGGAGGGACCATGAAAGGGAGGGGGGGTTGTTTCCTGACTTTGAAATTCTTGTTGAAGACCAAGAAGGAAGGAAATGAAGGATGCTTCCTCTGCTTGATGGACAATCCAAGAGTTTCAGAGTCGTCCCAAAGCTGGCATGGGCTTAGACTCAGGTGTATAATTAAAGTCTTGTTGACTTTGAAAACACACAATAAGTATCAGGAAGCAAGAGGCGGGGGTAAGGGTTCTTTCGACTGAACTTTCTCAAGGAAACAATGAAAGACACTGCAGACATGAGACATGCCCTGGGCTGATCAGGTAGGAAGAACAAGCAAGCATCTGGCTCTCTTGTTGTACGTACCTTCCAGTGTCATCAGCTAACCATTTCTTGGCAAGGACACACACTCGTTTTTGCCTCCTTTCCCCAACTCCCCCCATTCCTATAGCAACACACACATTTAAATTTGCTCATCTGGGCGATTATAAATAATAAGATTCAAAAGTGACAAGAAACAGGAGTTTCTTCTGGGTGGATCTCTCTATGGAAAGCAATGAGCTAAAAACTGAGGAAAGTGGGGAACAGTTAGCACAGCTGCTCTGAATCCAAGTTTTCATCGCTTGAAGGATGGACTGCTTCTAGCCATATCCATCCCCGTCAACTGCCCTGGGAAAAACTGAGACATCCCTTTTTTCCCTTGCAAGGGTATGGCAGCCATTTTGGGTGCCTTACTCTCATGTGATTTTGGACCAAGATCTCTCATTGAAAAAACTTTGTCGGGGACCTGCAATCTTATGCAGTGCCCCCAAACACAATTCTTGGAGGGTGTGTGTGTGTGGCATGCCTGAAAAAGCACTTTTTCTGAGACCACAATCTCATCTGGGTCACGTGACTCATGCAGGATTTTGGACCTGGAAGATGGCATCCCAGATTTGGACCACATTGTGTTGGAGGGTATGCCATATCTAGTCATAACTTTTATACCAGAGGTATCCAAAGTGGTGCTCTCAGAATCCCTGACCATTGACCATGCTGACAGGAGCAGATGAGAGCTGTTTTCCAGGAACATCAGGTAGGTGCCATGTTCACTAACTCTGTGAACATGTGTTTGCCACCAGGCTATGGCCTCTGCTTGCAATTCTGCATGGTCAAGGACCTTAAGGATGTAACCTAAGACGAGCCCAACTGGATCAGACCTATGGCCTATCTAGACCAGATGCCTGTGGGAAGCTCACAAGCTTTGGCTTGTTCCTCACGATTGCTTCCCAGCAACCAATATTCAGAGTCATACTGCCTCTGCTGCTGGAGGTCTTGTGCGTAGATGTTTGGCCCTCACCATGATTATCCAAGCCGGAATAAACAAATGTTACTTCTTCAGGTCACACTGTAGAGAAATTCTTCATGCCGTTCCAGAGAGGTAGTCATGTTGATCTCTGGCAGGAAAGACGAGAAAGACCGAGTCTTACACGGTCAGACTCTGCAAGTGTTCTTATTTCCCAGGGACAGTCCCAGATGTACAGAAGCCATCCCGGTTTCTGATTTGCTCTTAGACTGTCCCGCTTTTCCTTAGGACGTTCCTGTTTTCATTGGAGAAATGTTGGAGGGTATGTACGGTACATAGTTAAACTATGGAACTCACCATAGCTGTCAACGTTTCCCTTTTTTTAAAGGAAATTCCCTTATTCCGAATAGGATTCCTCTCAAGAAAAGTTGACAGCTATAGAACTCACCCCCACAGGATGCAGTGATAGCTACCAGCTTGGATGTCTTTAGAAGAGAACTGGACTAATTCGTGGAGGACAAGGCTATCAACAGCTTCTAATCACAATGGCTGTGTTCTACGTCCACTGTCAGAGGCATCGTGCCTCTGAAGACTAGTTTCTGGGAATCGCAAGTGCTGTTGTGCTCAGGTCCAGAATGCAGGCTTCCCCCAGACATCTGGTCAGTCACTGTGAGGACAGAATGCTTAACTGGATAGATCACTGGCCTGATCCAACAAGCTCATCCTATGTTTTAATATTCCATGAAGTCCTGTGCCATGGTAAATAAATGTGTTCATCTTTCAGGTGACGCAAGACTCTTGGTTGCTTTTGCTTCTTTATGCCTACTTCTCATTCCTTTATTATTATTTTGAAGGTCCAAAGTGCACAACACTGGCTACGATGAGATAATGTCTCATAGAAAATATTACCGCATCCGTTGTTGTTAGACAAATAGTGGTTGATATTCTACTAATAAGGCTTACTAACAATTGGGAAGTGTGTGTTAAGGACCAGTGCTGAAATGCATCTGACAGTCCATTGGATGTGCATTGCCGGATGTCCACAGATGTCCTTCGTGCCCCCAGGAGAATCCTAATAGCCCTATCAATATGGGACAAATGGACTCTGAAGTCGCCTGCCGTGTGTTCCCACACTTAATAAGCTGTGAAACCTACTTTCGCAATGCCAAAAGGAATTAATGGATCTGCCATGACAGCCTCTCGAAGCTCTTAAGAAGGCAAGCCCTTTTTATTTTTTTTAACTTGTGGAATGTAGAGAAAGATAGAACCAGTCAGAGGAGAGATGTGTCTGAGTAACTGAGATTGCAGTGATTGAGGGCCGGGGATTGCACAGTTGGCTTACCTTCCTGGCACGGAATGGAACAATTATCAAATTCCGAAAGGATTAGACCCTTTGGCTAAACAAGCAAGTGGGATATTCCAAAGGGGTGAGGGTGCAATTTCCCCATATATTTTTTGATACTTTATTTAGAAAGAAAGAAGAAAAAGAACAATACATCAGTACAGAGGTGCATCTGGTGCCTTCATTATACAGTTTTTAGCGAATGCTAAAAAATGCTTTTTATTCTGACTTTCAACACTTGAGGTTAAAACTTGATGTTTCTAAGACCCACCTGCCTCCTTTTTATGGTTGTGAGTTGCTTTGAATTGTTTTAAATATTATTTTTAATGCTGTATCCCACCCTGGGACCATACAGTGAAGGGCTGGTAATTAATTAATTAATTAATTAATTGCTGAGTAATAGATCTACAGATTATGATCTGTACAAATGAAGCTATTCAACAAGCTAAAGCAATTTGCACCAATCATTGATGAAAGATATCCACCAATTGTTTAATTATATATATTTTCGTATCCCACCTTTTCCTCCAAGGAGCTCCAAGGTGGCCTACATGGTTCTCCCTCTCCTTGTTCAGTCTCCACAACCCTGTGAGGTAGGTTAAGCTGAGAGATAGTGAATAGCCCAAGGTCACCCCATGAGCTTCATGACCGGGTGCAGATTTGAATCCTAGTCTCCTAGGTTCTAGTCCAACACTAACCACAATACCGCTCTTTCTCTCAGTGGCATCTTTCCACATTAACTTGAGACATTCCCAGAGTACTTTGGAGAGTCCTTACTCTTCTTGGCTCAGTTGTAAATGGATTCATCTAGTTTCTCCAGCTTAACCATAGGGATTCAGTCCACCATAATCAATAGCTGCCATTACCTTGTCTGAGATATAGCATAGGGCAAGTCTGGGATTGCTATAGAAGCAATGCACATCTAGGACGAGCCAAATATCTAGGAATGACAGCTGCATTCAGTTTTGCCCCTAGAACTGGACACCAGTTGGCCGACAAGAAAGACTGTATATCAGGTCCTCCCTTAAAGAGGGCATGTATTGCGGTGAGACCTGGACAACCGACACCCTGTGTTGTGGGTGGGAACATTTGGTAAGCCACAACACCCAGTTGGTAGGTCCCTCGAAGCTGGGTACAATCTGGCCAATGGGATGCAGTCCAAACGGTTCGATGCACGTGACCCAGAGCGTCCTCTTTCGGCACATGCATTCGGAACACCCACCCACCTCTCCCGACTTTTAGGGCTTGTTGCGCTTGACCTTGCTATGCTGTCATGTGTCGTCTGTCATTGGGACAGGGGCACGGCAGGAATTTTCCCCACTTGGCTGATTGGCTGTTGCCATTTGGGTTTCGCCTGCCACGTAGCAAATCGTCACAACTTGTAAGGTTGCAGATAGGCTCTGGTTCAGGTGACAGGGATGGGAGAACGCTCTCGCCATCCCTATGTGAAGGGTATTCCGTTAAAGGAATCCAGGGACTCAATGGTTTGGTCAACCCCTGAGAGGGGATTGTGCCCATGCCTGAGTCCAGGGGGACATTTGGGTGGTGGAGATAGCCCGTGCCCAGTTTTCCGCTTATCCAGGTGTTCACCCTTGGCTGACCTATGCTGGAACCCTGGGTCAGTGCTACCTGCATGGCAGGGAGCTAGTCGAACCAGAGCCTATGCAACCAGTCACTTTCTGTAATCAATAAAGTTGTGGCCTAAATTCTGCCAAAAACCAAACCAAAAATTTGAGTCAAGTGTGAATTTATTTGGGGGGGAGGTTTCTGGGTCTGAACATGCAATTAATTTTGGCAATTTAGCACAGACATTCCTATCTCTCATACAGGGCAACATTAATTTAGAGCTCCAGATGCACATAGCTGAATTGGGGCCTTTTGCTTGTTGCAGTCAGTAGTCCAAACTACTAATCTATTATGCTTCCACTCCACAAAGGTTGGTATTACCTTTCTCAATTATCAACATGTTTGAAACGTTTCTATGATGCTTGCCAGAGGAGTGGGAAGTTGAAGGCAACTTTGGCAAGAGTTTGTTTCCTATGGAGGAAAGCACTGTGGAGATGTTTGTTGTCTTTATAATAACCTGTCTATCTCTGCAAACGGACAGATTGAGAACAGAAACGTCAAGAGTCCAGTAGCAGACACAGCTGGCTCTGAAACAATTCAGGTTCCTTCAAATCCAATGGGCTTTTTGGAGTCTAGCAGGAAGTCTAGGTCTAGGTGTGCTGAAACAAGCACACGGGTGTTTTCCTATTTATAGGCAAAAGGTGGAAAGAGGAATTAACATTAAATAAGGGGAAATGGAGCTTGTTGCACCACTGCCCACCAGCTCTTAAGAATTTGTAAGTGTGGTGCATTTAGGTAATTTTAGACATGGTCTCATTGTGTGTAGTACTTCACTCACTTCAAGACAGCCATGCAGCACTGGGGGGGGGGGACCACTCCTGCTCAATCTGTTGAGTGTGGCCCTGGCCGTTCACCCAAAAGCCCTGCCCCAATGGCACTGCCATTGTAGTCCTCACCTCCAGGTGATGGACTACAGCTCCCATCATTCCCAGCATAGCCAATAGTCAGGAGCCGAAGTTTAAAAACAGCTACAGGACAGGATGGTGGCAACACCTGGTCTATAGCAAAGCCTAAAAGAAAACCCATTTCTACCATTTACGTAACACAGCAGCATGGCTCCCAAGACCGCCATATGCCATAAAGGATTTTTATGTCAACATCACATAATAATGCTTAGTTTTTTAAACTGAAGCTCAATTTTGTGAGGGTTATTTAAAAAAACAACGAAAACAAACTAGAAGTCCCATCCTCCTATCTACTAAGAAGTAAGTCCCACTATTTCAGCGGGGCTTAGCTAGTCAAAATTAGTTGACCTTACTTAAATATTGTTGAAATTAATGGAACAAGTCAGTCACAACTTAGGCTGAAGCAAAAGGGAACGGGAACACTTCCCTCTCCACAGGAAATAACGCCTCCCTTTCAGAATTCCCTCCCCGCAGACTGACTTATTTATTTATTAGATCTGTATACCACCCATCAGCAAAAGGCCTCAGGGCGATTCACAAGATAAAAACCACCAGATAAAAGCACAAATAAATAGTAACAGAAACAACGAAACAATAACCCAGGGCAGAAAGCTTTCATACCTTCAGCATGTTTTGCCCTCACTCTCAATGAGCTTTGCCTCGTCATAAAGCCAAATCTGATGCCATAGCAAGCTTATACTATTCATAGGATCCCCGGCAGGCTGGAAATACTATCTGTAGAAGGAAGATACAGTTTTTTAAACAAGCAAGCAAACAAACAAAACACAACAGTATCAAAGCAAGTACTGAGGGTTAGTGAACAGCATCTTAAAGTTAAGCAGTCAAGGGAGGGAATTGAACACCTGACCAGGGCCAGCCCTGTCATTAGATAATGTGAGGCAGCTGCTTCAAGGCAGCAAATGCTGGGGGTCAAGGAGCAGCAATGAGGTACTGAAGGATGGAGCCGTGTGTGCTGCGCAGTCTGCCCCCAGTTTCCTAAACCAGCTGCTGTTCACAGCTCACTGCCCTATTGCCAAAACTGAAGTGAGAATTAGCTGACTGTCCAATTGGCTTCTGTACATTTACCGATAGTGGCAGGGGGTATCTTGACCAAAATGCCTTAGGTTGGCCCTCCTCCTGGAAAGGTAAAAGGTAAAGGACCCCTGGACGGTTAAGTCCAGTCAAAGGCGACGATGGGGTGCGGCGCTCATCAGTCGTGCTGGCCACATGACCTGGAAAGGTGTCTGTGGACAAACTCCTAAAAATAAGCCCTCCCTTTAACAGACACACACACACACACACCAACTGCAAACTTTATATTGTTCCACTGACCTGGGTATCACTGGTTTTCTATGGGCATGGTCTAAAAAGCAAAATCGGCCACCTTTATGTTTCTCCTGAGAAAAGAAAGAGAGTTAGATTTAAGTCTGTCTGAAAAACCACAGTGAAAAAGATGCTTGCATAAATAAAGATTTTTATTATTATCTTCTGCTTTAATTTTTTTTTTACAAAAATCACATCAGAGCATACAGTACTTAGTCCAGCACAGTGAAGTGACCACACTGGGCTGCCAAATTAGTTTATCAATATCCTGGGAGTGATTTGGGTGTTATTTATTCCTGCTATGAAGTCAAATGTCAGTGACTTCATCATGCCAAAAGCAGCTGCGTTAAAAGGGGTGGGTGTGGAAGTGTGTAACAGTCTCAACGACAGAGGGAGGAGCTGCTTCAGTACTCTTCGGAAACCACAAGAAAACACCTCAGAAACATTCACAAAGGCACTCCGCAGCCAGCCCCAGTGCTCCCAGAGCTACCCAAGTCTTTGCTAGAAAGGTATGTACTTCTGCTTCTCTCTGACTTCATAACTTTGTTAACGGTGGAATTTCCCCAAAAGTTTTCTTAGCTCCCAGTTGCAGTTACTAATGAACTTTTCTTTTTCTGTGTTACAAAATTTTATTTAGAAACATTGGAAGCTGTCTCATCCCAAGTTAGACCACGGGTCCATGAAGGTTTTAGACAGGGAGCACTCTACATCTCTACCTGGAGATGGCAGGGATCAAACCGGAGACCTTGCGCATGCAAAGCAGATGCTGTACCACTGAGCTACAGCCTTTCCTCAGTGTGTCCCTTTGTTCCCAAAGGGCTTGTTATTTCTACTTACTGCATTGCAGTGACAGCTTTTATCGATGAATGCAATTACTTGTTGGGAGCCAACATGCACACAGACGCACACACAGTCCCTTTGCCTCTGACACAATGGATGTGCACACACAGCTGATTTTGATAGTATTAAAATTAGGGTGCCAAGGCAGGACTTGCCAGTGGGTTACATAAATGTCCGAGGCATGGGTCACTAAAGTTACAATTCTAAACGCGATTGTAAAAGGCAGTGAGGCCCACTGAACACAGGGGGACTTACTTCTGAGTAAGCAGGCACAGGATTGCTCTGCTAGCTACTAAGGGGTCATTGGCTGGTGATGGCAGCCAGTTTCAAGGAGTTGTGGACCCTTCATGTTTGGGATGATGCATGTAGAATGATGATCTTTAACTGCTGGATCAGGACCCATATGGGTTGTCCCTGCAGCATTGCCAGGACCATTTCCTTTTGTTGTGCTTTTGTTTTTTGTTTTTTCAAATGAGAGAGACAAGAGGAGGAAAACAGAGAGATAAAAGTGTAAAAATAATTGAAATGGCTCCCAAGTTGCAGGCTGCAAAGATGGATCCTAGCTTTGAAAAGGCTGCAGAAGGCAGTTATGGTTATGAAAAGAAACAACAGTTATCTGGTTCCTAGTGCAATTGCCTTGTTGTAGGAAATGTGACATAGGGAATAGACATGAGCAGAAATACCCTAGCATGCGTACTTGGGAGTAAGTCTCATTGACCTCACTGGAACTTAGCTCTGAATAAAAATGCAAAAGAACATGTTATGAAACAAAGTGACAACTAGGTAGAGAACTTTATTTCTCTGTATATGCATATATAAATGTCTCTGGGTTGGTGGACTAATATGTTTTATTAATATATTTGCAAGTTGGCAATAGCACTAGTACATGCGTCTGAGCAGGTGAGCAACTAAATTTCATGAATATATTTGCAAGTTTGTAGTAGTAACAGCAGTACTACTAGTAGTAGATGTATCTGGGCAGGTGGGCTAATAAATTTTATGAAGTTTGCAGTTGTAGTAGTATTAATGGCAGGGGCAGAAGCAATAGCGCTGGAACTCCAGACCATCACTTCATTTGCCTGCAACATACGTGTTTCGTGTAGGGCAGCTGTGTGACAAATTACAGTGGTGCTTGCTCCCCAATGCAATCTACAGAAACTAGTCCTACCTGGTCTCAGAACATTAGGTGTCCTGTGAGCTTTCCCCAAGTCCCATTCCTTAACTCATAATTCCCCTTCCCTGAATTGCACTCATCTTGCTTTATTGGCCGAGGGAGCCGGCGTACAGCTTCCAGGTCATGTGGCCAGCATGACTAAGCCGTTTCTGGCGAACCAGAGCAGCGCACGGAAACGCCGTTTACCTTCCCACCGGAGCAGTACCTCTTTATCTACTTGCACTTTGATGTGCTTTTGAACTGCTAGGTTGGCAGGAGCAGGGACAGAGCAATGGGAGCTCACCCTGTCGCGGGGATTCGAACTGCCAACCTTCTGATCGGCAAGTCGTAGGCTCTGTGGTTTAACCCACAGCGCCACCCGCGTCCCATGCAAAGTAGCATTTACTTAAAAGATGAAGAACCTGTGGCCCTCCAGATGTTGTTGAACTCCAGCTCCAACCAGCATGGTCAATTGTCAGGATAGTAGGCATTGTAGCACAGCAGAGGGCCACAGGTTCTCTACTCCAATTTTTAATTGCTAGAAGGAAAAACAAAATCAAATGAACAAAAATCCCACACTGATATAAAGAAATGGAAGGAGGGGGACACAGGGCCCATGAGACAAGATGAAGCAACCACCTCAGGCAACAGGGTCCACTGTGGGCAGCAGATCCTGATGTCAATCTCTTCTCTGTTCCTGATGTAGATCTTCCCTACACCCCATGTTCTTTGGTGGGGAGGCATCATTTTGGAGGTCCGCCTCAGGTACTGAAATGTCTTTGGCTGGCCTGGTGGGAGTGGGCATAAATACTCCATTAAATCTGTAATGCATGTTCAGCTGCAAAGAACCTATTAAGCTGCAGATAACCTTTTATGTAAGGAAAAAACTCCTACGTAAAAGCTTCTCTTTCCTGAGGGAATCTGCAGGAAGAAATAGATAGGGTTTGTTTTCCTGGCAGCTTTGTCTTCTATTGGGAGTATGGGACATGTGCTCAAGCTTGATTACGAAAAGGATCATAGAACTGTAGAGTTAGTACAATTCCCTGAAAAGCAACAATCATAGCTAAAGAATTCCGTTTAAAATCCAATCTCTGCTGAAAAACCTCCAGTGGTGGAGGGTTCACCACCTTTCAAGGTGGTCCATTCTACTGGTCCCAGCTGGGAGATTCTGGAATCAGACAGTTGATGAGAAGAAGGACAGTTTCAATTGACCTCAAATCTCACTGGAATTCAAGAGGCAGCCTTATATCAGGCCAGAACATTGTTGCACCTAACTCAACACTGTCTGCATTGACTGGCAGTGGTTCTCCAGGGCTTCAGAAGGGACTTTCACTGTCCTAGTTGAAGATGCCAGGGCAGTGAAGTTAGGAGGTTAGGTGTTATCCACCTAAGTCATTCCATCAATGCAAGCATTTCAACTTGCACAACAGAGCAACATTTGTTCTGCAAGTTCCTCCAACCTTCTACAGCAGAGGGCAAGGAGACGAGTGGGGGAAGTTCCATTGTAGAAGTGGAAACTCTTCCATTGATTGAATGAGTTAGCTGGATACTGCTCTCTGTCTGCAAAACATGTGAGATATGGTCCATGCCGCTGAGATATGGTCCTTATATTTAGTTATCTCTTCCCAAAGGTTTTATTTTTTTAAGTTGCAAAAACCCACTTTTATTCAAATTTCCAAAAGGTGTGTTTTAAACACAAAGGTATTTTTTAAACCACATGGAAACTGTGGACACGGGTAGGAGGAAAATTGTTTCACTTCACCCTTAAAGGCAAAGCTACTTAATTTGCACATTCCAAACCAATACATTGAAACACAACCATCTTTCAAAATTTCCACATCGGTGAATTTTGCAGTGCAGGTCTCCAGCCAAGTAGTGTGTATAAAAATGCATATACTAAGATAAAATGTGCATAAAAATAAAAATAGTAGGGAAAATATTAATATACAAAAGTACATTATATTAGTGAAAATTTCTTTGCAAAAATGTATATAGGGCAAAATTTAATTTTAAAATTTATATATTGTGAGAAACTTTCATTGAAATGTCAATGAAGAGAGAGAGAGCTGTACACTGCCCTGAGATCTTTTGATAAAGGGTGGTATATAAATTGAATAAATTGTGTGTTTTCAGTTCTCCACATTTCTGCATCAGTTTGTAATATATCACAAACAGATGTAGAAATGTGGAGCACTGAATAGTGGAAAAATGAGAAACTGAGAGCAACTGAAATTGACAGATTTGCCCAGTCCTAATGGTGGATGTGTTCTGTTTTGTTAGTTCCCAAAGACTGCAGAGGTACCTGCCATTAGGCCTTGCTTCCACTTCCTGTAGGTGGGCTCACTTGGGCTGTGTTCATCTTATTTCAGTCCCATTTGTATACTACCCATACAAATGTATCCCAGAGCAGTTCACAATGAGAATTTACAAGTAAAGGTAAAGGTAAAGGGATCCCTGACCATTAGGTCCAGTCGTGGCCGACTCTGGGGTTGCGGCGCTCATCTCGCTTTATTGGCCAAGGGAGCCGGCGTACAGCTTCCGGGTCATGTGGCCAGCATGACTAAGCTGCTTCTGGTGAACCAGAGCAGCGCACGGAAACACTGTTTACCTTCCCGCCGGAGCGGTATCTATTTATCTACTTGCACTTTGACATGCTTTCAAACTGCTAAGTTGGCAAGGGCAGGGACCCAGCAAGGGGAGCTCACCCCATCGTGGGGATTCGAACCACCAACCTTCTGATCTGCAAGACCTAGGCTTTGTGGTTTAACCCACAGCGCTACCCGCGTACTACAATGCAATTAAACAACTGCATTCAGCAGTGGGCTGGTCCACTGTCCTTCAGACCTTGTGGGGGACCGGAAATTATTTTTTTGGGGGGGAATGAATGAATTCCTATGCCCCACAAATAATCCAGAGATGCATTTTAAATAAAGCACACATTCTACTCATGTAAAAACACCAGGCAGGCCCCACAAATAACCCAGAGATGCATTTTAAATAAAAGGACACATTCTACTCATGTAAAAACATGCTGATTCCTGGACGGTCCGCGGGCTGGATTTAGAAGGCGATTGGGCCGGATCCGCCCCCGGGCTTTAGTTTGCCTACCCGTGGCATAAAGCACAGTTAAAATTAAAGCACTTTCCAAAGTCATCACAAGCCTCAGACCACAGAATGGGCAACTCGGTTACTGCCCTTTAAATATAATTTCCTTTCCCCTCGGATCTTAAACGCCTGCAGCAGAAACACTTGACGCAATCAGCAAAAACATGTTTCATAAACACAGGAGGCAAAAAGTGCTGTTTTGGAAACCTCGGGTTGTACCTTGGAAGCCTCTTCTCCTAATTCCAGATGTGAAGATGTAATGATAAGGAAGAGCACTTCCTATGTTCTCAAGTATGGAAATGCCAGCAGGCCTAAGAGCATTCAGTGAAATTAGTACCAACAAGCCCTACTTTAACATCCCAGCAATGCAAGATACAGTGGTACCTCGAGTTAAGGACTTAATTCCTTCTGGAGGTCCGTTCTTAACCTGAACCTGTTCTTAACCTGAGGTACCACTTTAGCTAATGGGGCCTTCCGCTGCCGCCGTGCCAACAGAGCACGATTTCTGTTCTCATCCTGAAGCAAAGTTCTTAACCTGAGGTACTATTTCTGGGTTAGCAGACTCTGTAACCTGAAGCATCTGTAACCTGAGGTACCACTGTATTGAGACAGGTGGTAGGGATTATGCAAACTCAAGGACATTGTCTCCTGCCAAAGTAGCTCATTCACTTCAGTTGGCTGATCAATGAGCAGGCTGGGTGCTGCTGAGCTGACTTAGCTCCTTGATGTGAGTGATCTTAGAATAATCATAGAATCATAGAATCATAGAGTTGGAAGAGACCACAAGGGCCATCGAGTCCAACCCCCTGCCAAGCAGGAAACACCATCAGAGCACTCCTGACATATGGTTGTCAAGCTTCTGCTTAAAGACCTCCAAAGACGGAGACTCCACCACACTCCTTGGCAGCAAATTCCACTGTTGAACAGCTCTTACTGTCAGGAAGTTCTTCCTAATGTTTAGGTGGAATCTTCTTTCTTGTAGTTTGGATACATTGCTCCGTGTCCGCTTCTCTGGAGCAGCAGAAAACAACCTTTCTCCCTCCTCTATGTGACATCCTTTTATATATTTGAACATGGCTATCATATCACCCCTTAACCTCCTCTTCTCCAGGCTAAACATGCCCAGCTCCCTTAGCCGTTCCTCATAAGGCATCGTTTCCAGGCCTTTGACCATTTTGGTTGCCCTCCTCTGGACACGTTCCAGTTTGTCAGTGTCCTTCTTGAACTGTGGTGCCCAGAACTGGACACATTACTCCAGGTGAGGTCTGACCAGAGCAGAATACAGTGGCACTATTACTTCCCTTGATCTAGATGCTATACTCCTATAGCACCAGGTGTTTCACTCTGTAAAATAATAATAAAAAGTTGGATTTTCTGAGCCTGGGGATCAACAGGAACCCAGAAGTTGAGCAGGGAAAACATGGGAGCAGAATGTTTTGTTATGATGTTATGCAATTGCCTCGTGAAAAGTATGTGAATCTAGCATGGTTCTTGCCCCGGCCGCCGCCCCTGTCGCTGCCACCCCAAATAGCCAGTTTGGAAACAGCATCCAAGAAGTCTCTCCAAAGAAACTTGTTGATGAGACATCTCCATTCCTTTCTCCTCCATGCCAGACAAATGATGTCATGGTGACTTATAGCACCTTCAATCAAATGTTTGCATTCTGGAAGTGAATGCAAATATAATCAATTATGCTTACAAGTGAGCCAGTCTTTCACCTGTCCTAGGTAGCATTCACCAGTGGAAAAAAGAAAATTTGGTACTCCGCTCTTGTGCCCTTAACAGCAGCTTGACATGCAGAAATCAGCACAGGAAGCTTTTAAATGCATGGACATAAACATTCTCACTTGGCAATATGTGCACACCAAGCAGCTATTAAAGACACAGGAACAATACAAAAAATGGTCAACACCACCCCTTGGCAGATGTGTCCAAATACTTTCCCTAGATTCCAACTTTAGGCTCTTTAGGGAGTGTAGATTGCTAATGGGAGGCAATGTAATATTATCTGAGTGTAGAACCCAAACCGTTGTCTTGGCTCTTTAGCAGAAAATATTGGGAGTCTTGCTCAGAAAGTTTGTTTTGGAGTTGAGGTGCTTCCAGGGCTGAAGGCTCTGAGCCATAACCAGGCTTCACACCTGTGCAAACCAATGAACGTAACTTTCTCCTTGAGATTACTAATGGGAGCTGAATACAATAGAGACCCTCTGGTTAATGCTGGCCAGTGGAAGATGTCAAAGGACAGACAACATTCTTTCGCTTAGAGACTCTAACAGGCTGGCGTGTGTGACTTTAGGCAGGAAACAAGAGGCAGATGTTTGTTCTGCTTTTTGCCACAAGCTGAATCTCTCTGGCAGAAGAATGCAAGTTGTAACCGGGAAATTCTGCTTCGTCTACCTGACCACTCCATTCTCCACCTCCTGAAGGAGGGTTTTCTATCTCTGGCTTTTAATTTCATGTGATGACTTATCAAGTAGCACTTATTTGGGGAGGGGCAGCCTGCCGCACAGGGGAAAATGCTCACAAAACTGCACTGAGAAGGGGCATGCTCCCTGCCAATTTCAGGCAATAAAGTGGCGTAGGTCATATCCTGCAAAAGAGAAAATGATGAGTTCCCCTTAACCTCGGCATAGCTCATTCCCCCTATGAAGCTGGTGATTAAGAGCTTAGCTTGTGATGAGAAGCCTAATATGTGAAGCACCATCCATAAGTTGCTTCACTCAGTTCTGGCACCTCTCAGGTGGGCACCATTGCCATTCTAGGAGAATGATGGAGGTGTTCATGGTGAGTTCCGGCACCTCTTTTTCTAGAAAAATAGCACTGGTTCTAAGTATTAAAAAGCAAAGCCCCAAGTTGCTTTGTTCCATTCTTTTTTACTCAGCTCACTCTTGAAAAGCATGTTTTTTTAAAACTTCAGAACATGTCTTTTTATCATGGACTATTTCTAAAGCATGTTTTACAGTACAAAGTGCTTTACAGTCCTTGTTTCCATTCGGCCTCCTTTACAGGAAAGCCACTCCCGAAATACGGAGGGGGGGTTGCGGGCTCACGCCCCATTCTCACCCTCGCGGGGCTGGCTGCAGCCCCGCAAGACTTGGGGAATCCCAGGATTCATTAGCATTCATCATTCACCGTGCCAGCCAATCGGCTGGTGGCGGGGGCGGGACTAGTAGGGGGCATTTAAGGTCGGGGGAACCCCATGCTCACCCCTTTCTTTTCTTTCAGCAGCTGCGGTTTCCCACCCTCCTGCCCTTTAGGTTTTCATTTGGACTTTGCTATGGGCTTTGGCTGGTCGCCGCAAGGGGCCTGGTAGGAGTTCTTCCATTTGGCTAATTGGCATTATTTTGGAAGCCACTTGGTTTTTTCGCCTACCTCGTAGCAAAACGTCACAACACCTTTGGTTTTGGCGGTTAGGCATTGGCAGGGGTATTATTATGCAAATGAGTTGGGGGGGAGGAACGCCATCACCTCCCCCAAATGCTGAAGGGTAGTTCGTTAAAGGACTCCGGGGGGTGTCACCTTGTCGGAAACCTATGGAGGCTAGGGCCTAAAGCGCGCTCCCGAGCGGTAACCCCTCGGGGAGCGCCTAGGGATGTGCATCTCGGGGGCTCTCCCTGTTGGTGCTTAACCCTTCCCGGTTATACCGGTTAGTCTGATAGGGCCAATGCCTAAAGCCAATACCGCTCTTACCTGTAATCAATAAAGTTGTGGCCATTTTTCGCCCATTAACCTAAATTCTGGTGTCCTGTGTCTTTATTTATTCCATCTGTGGGAGGGGGCGGGAATCGCCACGCAATGATGCTTTGTATTTACTCCCAATGCAATCAGAGAAGGGGTTTTCCTCAGGAGGAAAGAGGTAACTCTCACTCCTCAACTGCTATAGTCTTGATAATTATCTGCCCCTCCTGTTGATTAAAAAAATCTGCAGGGTAACTATAATAGGCCCTGACATTTGAGAAAAATTGAGACTTAAGGAAAATGGCAGTGGCTTTGCTTAGTGTTACATGCAGTCAGGACACATATGTGTATCTATCCATGTATAAAACTTGGAGCTCATTCCAACTCTCCTGCCACTCCCCCCCCCCCATTAAATCCCTAGAACTTTCCCTTCCCATCCAACTAAGTTCACTTTTCAGCTTGCCAGCCTGATTTCTTCATGCAAATCCAGGATTGTGATGTGGCACTACAAAGCCTCCAATGGGGCATGCGTGATGACAGCCTTACATTTTTATGTATATAGGAAGATACACACACACATACTCATTCATTCATTCATTCATTCATTCTCATTTGTATTAGGGCAGGGGTCAAATCCAGCCCTA
Source organism: Podarcis muralis (assembly GCF_964188315.1). Taxonomy (NCBI): domain Eukaryota; kingdom Metazoa; phylum Chordata; class Lepidosauria; order Squamata; family Lacertidae; genus Podarcis; species Podarcis muralis. The sequence continues at coordinate 20,174,294 of NC_135655.1, read as the reverse complement.
TCAAGTGAAGCCACCAAGTTACCGTATTTTTCCGTGTATAAGACTAGGTTTTCCCCCTAAAAATAATGTCAAAAATTAGGGGGCATTTTATACTCTGTGCCACCTCCCCCCATTTTCTTAAATCTGAGTCCCCCAAAATAGGGGGTGTCATAGATGGAAAAATATGGTATATGGCTTCACTAGGCGATGAAACAAATGTATGGAGGGCAAGGTTATAAGGATGACTATGTACTTCCTGAAGTATCAGAGGCAGCCTGCTGGGGAACAACAGCAGGAGAGGGCTGTTGTCTTCCCATCGTCTTTGTGGGCTTCCCAGAAGCATCTAGTTGGCCAATGCAGGAAAGAGGATGCTGGGCAGGCCTTTGGTCTAATCCAACAGGGCTCTCCTTATTTCCTTATCCTTGGTATCTGCAAAGGGTGAGTGAACTGCCTCTGCCTTTGGACACTCCCCGCTCCTCCAGACATTAGAAATACATTAAACTGGATGACGTGAAGGGAAGCAAAATGGCAGGCAGACAAGTCCTACAAGTCACAGGGGAAATTGCCCTCTTTGATAAAGATCTCCGGCGCAGACAGACATTTTTCTGGCACGCTGTCAGAAAGGTACGTTATGTGGTCATTTGGATGGCCACATAATTGTATTGTACAAGAAACCCACTGCCTACAGTATTCAATTTATCTTTTGAGCTAGTTGCATGGCAGCTTCATCAGACGATGCCAGTGGCATCTCTGCAGTTTACTGCTTCTTTCCTGACGCAGGCAAAAACTATTCTGCTTGTTAAAAAGAGATCAGGAATTATTTTCATCAGATGAAGCTGACGTTGCTTTCCATTAGGATCAAGACTGTTTTATTCTTTTAAAAAAACAACCCCAGAAAAGACCCAGAAACATAAACAACCTAGTTGTTTAAAGGAGCACAGGCTCCTTTATTTTTATTTTATTTTTCTTAGAGGTTTCTGAAATCCTTGCTGCAAAATAGTGAATGGTGTTGCGTTCTGACCTACAGGCCTTCAATAACCTGATTGTACGATTGCCTTTATACTGAATAAATCCAGTGGTACATGTAGTCCAATATTGTCTACATCAGGACTGCAGAGCCTTAAAAAGCGTGGCCAGTGGCCAGGGATGATGGCAGGTGTTGTCCAACAATAACTGGCAAGCATTGTGCTAAGAAAGGGCAGCTTAGGAGGACTATGAATCTCGTCAACCCTTAAGATTATCTAAACCAGGCATAGGCAAACTCAGCCCTCCAGATGTTTTGGGACTACAATTCCCATCATCCCTGAACACTGGTCCTGTTAGCTAGGGATCATGGGAGTTGTAGTCCCAAAACATCTGGAGTGCCGAGTTTGCCTATGCCTGATCCAAACCATGATTCAACATCATGAGAATGAGCTCATATGCTTTCCCCTACCCTCTCCCCTGACATGGACATGAGGCCAAGTTTGGATGCTTTTGTTTCTCTTTTAGATCAACTGCAGCTTGTTGTGTTGTCCAAACATGGACAATGTGGTTAAACCTTAACTACAACTCATCTTCAAACCACTGTTGAACTCACCAAATATAAATAAGCACAGGCATTTATACATTTACAAGCATAGGAAAGCCTTGTCCATACATAGTTATACTTCCTTCTGCTAGCTTCTACTTTCTTTCTTTTTAAAACATTTTTATTTGGTTTTACAAATATAATTTTATAACAATCCATATACATATCCATATATGGAGATTCTCTGAATCTCGAGACTTCCCCCATCCCCTTCATGGGTCCTATTGCCAACATTTGAAACTGCATATTATTCCTTAATCTATATTTTATATCAATCCATTGTCAGGAGCTTGTCCTACACTTCGAGTAGGACCCTGGCAGAGACACATGCCCTACTGGCATGTTCTCTCCCTCCTAGTCAATCGTTCGGGAGCTTCAAAAGCTATCTTCAGCCCGGACATCACAGCGACCAATGCCAACAGACATCGGCACACTTAAGGATCCGCAGAGTCTTCACAGCTTGTGTGACAGACCTCAGCAACTCAGCATTTTGGCTAATCTACTTTATTTACATATAAACACACACGGAGCACTGCAACATGGCTCCCTCTCTCTCTAGCATCAGACAGCAAAGAGAAAAAGAACAAAGGACAATAGTCCCACTTCACAGTAACACACTAACACAAACATCCTGTCTCCGTCACTTCCCACTTTGTGGAGTCAAAATATACGCCGTCATGTGATAGACAAAAATCCCATGACTGCAATCACGGAGCAGGAATTCTAACATCCATATCATCCATAACATTTGTTACATTACAAATGAGATTAAAATCCTGCTAATGTTTCCATCTGCGTGCAATGGTGTCCTAAGTATATTATGAATTTTTCCCATTCTTTTTAAAAGTTTTTGTCCTCTTGGTTCCTGAGCTTTCCAGTCAGCTTTGCCATTTCGGCATAGTCCATCAGCTTAGTTTGCCATTCCTCTCTGGTAGGGACTCTTTCTTCTTTCCATCTCTGGGCTAGTAATATCCGTGGGCTGTTGTCCCATACATAAATAATTCCTAAAAGAAAAGCTTCTGGGTTTTTTTTAACAAAAGTGATTTTAAACATTTTTTCATTTCATTATATATCATTTCCCAGAAAGCTTTCATTACCTTACACAACAATCACATATGATAAAAAGTATCTTCTCTTTTTTTACATTTCTAGCAAGTATTTGTACTAGTTCTATACATTCTTGCTAACTTACTAGGAGTCAAATACCACCGGTACATCATTTTCATATAGTTTTCTTTCAGCGTACAACATGCCGTAAATTTCAAATCTGTTTTCCATATCCTTTCCCAGTCTGCCATCTGGATATTATGTCCCAAATCCTTTGCCCAGTGTATCATTACAGATTTAACCTGTTCATCTTTTGTATGCCACTCAAAGAGCAAACTGTACATTTTCGACAACAATTTAATGTTATTTTCTAACCGCTCTTTTTGAAATCTTGATATCTCGTAACTAAAGCCTTTCTGGTTATCCATCTTAAAAATATCATTTAATTGGTGAAACTGTAACCACTCTGTTAATAACTCCCTTATCTCCTCATAACTAGCTAGCTTCTACTTTCTTATCTTTACTGCCTTCCCTCGCCCTTAACCCTTAAAGCAATCGCAACTGCACACATGTTGTTCGGTCCTTTTCTCACAGTTATCTTGCAAACACAATCTTCAGATTCCAACCTTCACTTGCTCATTCTTTCTCACGCCCATTTCAACTTTCTTTAATTCCTTCATAATTTTATTCTTCTGCAGTCAAGGCCTGCCACAGCTTTAATGTTTCAACTGCAACATCAGTTCTTATCCACCTAGGACATATGATCCAATCCTGTTTTCTCCCCGTTCAGTGAGTCCCAGATGTTTTCCCCACAGTAGCTATGCTCTGCCTTCCTTATTTTGCCTAAATAATGCTCTTAAGGTTCAATCAGGGCCGGATGTAGGTTTGATGAGGCCCTAAGCTACTGAAGGTAATGGGGCCCTTTATATGTCCAGCTGTCCTTTGTCAACAACAAATTGTCGCTGTTTTTTTGTGTTTGAATATATGCTGTATGCTAATTTATGGACCTAATAGGTATCTAAAGCCATTTGCACATAACAAAATATGTATTTTATCAAAGTAATTGTTGAACTGATATACAATTAAGAAGTATATTAATAGTGAAATACAATTAAGAAGAAGTATATTAATAGTGAAATAATTACCAGTGATATTTTAGGGATCAGGCTAGCAGGCAGGGCTCATTACTTACACCATAGGAGCCTACACAACACAAAACACTGTTGTTGTATGTAGGTTTTATTTGTTTTTTATCTTATATTTTGGAAATGTACATCCGGCGGTTTTTTCCTTTAATTTTTTTCGGAGGCCCCCAAGAGAGTGGGGCCCTAAGCTATAGCTTGTTTAGCTTATACGCAAATCTAGCACTGGGTTCAATTCAGTAGCATAGTAACATTTTTGGTATCCCAAGTTCTCTGTGTGTCAGACATGTATGTTGTGGGTCAATAAAGAGGTATCCTAATCAAGTAATAATAGATAAGGCCAGGCTTTTACTGCCAAACTTTATCTGAGTTACTTACTTGATGCTTCCTGTGACGCCATCTTACCTTAGGGATACCTGCTGTGGATTAATCCCCTGGACCAGCCTGAACTATGGGGAATTACACAGCTCCTAGGAATACGTTGCTAAATTGAATGGAATTGGCATGAGAAGATTTGGCCTGTTC